>NW_016813612.1:760001-804821 GCF_001698545.2 Rhinopithecus bieti | reverse complement strand
AAAAAAAAAAAAAAATGGTAACACATGGGAAGCTCACACAGCTAGACTGGGAAATAGAAACAGGTGTTGCACTCACCTGCCATTGTTTTCTTTTTCCCCCTTTCATTTTTTTTCTTTTAAAATGAGAGAATGGATCCTTCTTTCCATAGTGGCAGTGAAGTTAGAGTACATTGACGGGCTTCTTCTTTGGACCAAAAACTAGTCCATGCCCTGCAAATCTTGATTTTATCTCTTGGTGCAACTGATGAGTAATGTGACTCTTTATCATACTGTCTTTGTGTTTTGGAAGTAGAAATAATAAAATACATGTGTAATAAGACTAATTTTGTAAATAAATAGAGAATGTACATATGTGTGTTCATATTGATTTTAAAAGATCTAGAGGGAATATTCATAAATATTAAAATAATTATTCTGTATGTTTTGTTTTCTCTTTTGCACTTTATATTCTAAATTTCCTTTAATCATAAAAGTTTATTTTTTTAAAAAAAGATGATAATAAGTAAGCAAAACTGCCCACTTCCTTCCTCACGTTATCCACTAAGGAATGCCTCCAAATAAAACACTATAGAAGTGAGAGAGGAAGTGTGCATTAAGGGGGAGTCCATGCCAAGGACTAGGAGGGAAGGGGCAAGTCTTCAGGCCAGGATCAGGCTTAGTCAGCACACTGAGAGCAGATCTCTTGGGAGAATATGGGACCCTGAATCAGCTTCCAGAAACTGACAGGGAATTCACACCGCCCCCAGTTGACTATGGGATTGTTATTGCCTTTGGACAAGGATGCTCTTGTTGATATGACCAGTGTATTCTCTGATGCATTCCCAACCTGATGTTTGTTTAGTGCCTGAAGAGCCAGACAAAACTCACTCCGACTGCCTTTGGCATCCACCTCCACAGGAGGGATGTATTGTCCCTATTAAAAGTGCTTGGCATGGTAACTTTGGGTTAAACACAATTGGGTGGAAGCTAGTCTTGTGAAATAGAGATCTGCATAAAACTTGAGAGGGTAGAACAAACAAGGAGCAAATATAGAGAGTCAAATCCATAAACCTTGAGGCTAATTTCTAAATCAACATTTATTCTTCTACCCTGTGTACCTTCTGACCTCCTCCTTTGTAATTTCTTCAGACCCAACCTTCCAGGCCCCTCATATAAAAATATTTCTCTCCTTTTCCTGAGATGGTCAGTGCTGGTTACCACCTTTCTATATAAGGGTCAGCTTTCCCCTCCTTTGGGTTTGTACAAGAAATCGTTCATTTATCAATGTCTGTGGAGCCCCTGTTATATATGTCTGAGGTCCTGGTTAGGGTAAATGTCATCACATATTCACACAAATAATGCCCATTTATTAACAAAAAAAGACTTTCCAACCCTCATCTCAACAGGACCCCTGATATACAAATTCACTGTGTAGTTAGGACTGCAAACTTTAGCCCTTCTAATGTGGTTCTAGACCCAGACGTGGTATCATGTTGCTACTGATGAGGGCTAGTCTTAACTGATGCCCTTGAATTGAGACTGGGGTGACATACAATGCATTCATAGAAATTGGCAATGGCTATCCTAGTCCTCAAGAGAAATTTAGATAAGCTGTATTTTGTGCGTTGATATATATCAGACTCCTGTGACACTGGAAGTTTTATTTTGCCTGGATAAAGTTACTGAACAAGTAGCATCTCAGTTTGAGACACTAAGATTGCCAGTGGGTGATGAGCACTGTAGACATGAACCATCTGCACTGCGGAGTGTGACTGGTGTCTTCCACAGCAGTCTTTTTTGTCTGCCTGTTATTAGGTGACCTTGAGGCTGTGCAAAGTGAGTTATACAGCCTCTCCCTGATTAAATGCATCCTGTCTCTCTCACATTGTAAAAATAATTGTGGACTTTATGTTCCACCTAGGATTATAATTCCTCAATGCCATATGTTTGAGTTGACATAAACAGTCTTCCCAGAAATTTGGCACAAACCTGACCATGTGCTGATTGGGAACAGACTTCTTAGAGATCACCAAGAAATCAATTCATTCTTCAGCCTTGGTCACATAACTAAAATTGAGTTTAGTGCCCTGGTCTTTAGATGGGTACCTCCGTGATCTTGTTAAAGACATTTGTTTGCCAGGAAAATGCTACATAGTTTATCTATGTGTTTTACTGGACTTTGTATTTTTTTAAAAAATGTCACCAGAATATATCACTTAGATCTCCAGTCTCCTTTATGTTTTAAGTTGTAGCATTTTTTCACTTTCAACATGATATTTGATGCAAGATTTTCTTATTACCTCCACTTTTGAAAAATGGTATAAAGTAAGAGGAAATTGCATAGGAGGTGGAAAAGCCCATCTAGAGAAATGCTGATAGCTTCATTGTACATTAGTGTTGACTCTTGAATGAAAAGGAAAAACTCAGTAGCTCTGGAATGCCTAAGTCCTAAAGTTTTTCACACAGTAGAGCTCTGTGAAGCACCAACCCAGTTTTGTTTGTTTGTTTTTTGTTTTGTTTTTTGAGATGGAGTCTTGCTGTTGCTCAGGCTGGCTTTCAACTCACGGACTCAAGCAATCATCCTGCCTCAGCCTCCTGAATAGCTGGGATATACAGACACGTGCCACTATGCTTAGCTTTCAAACCATATTTTTAATGAGTTTGTCCCTCTTAGGACATTCATTGTTTGGTAATTAAAACTAAGCAGCTGGCCAGGCACGGTGGCTCACGCCTATAATCCCAGCACTTTGGGAGGCCGAGGCGGGCGGATCACCTGAGGTCAGGAGTTTGAGACCAGCCTGACCAAAATGGAGAAACCCCGTCTGTACTAAAAATACAAAATTAGCTGGGCATGGTGGTGCATACCTTCAATCCCAGCTACTTGGGAGAGTGAGACAGGAGAATCACTTGAACCTGGGAAGCAGAGGTTGCAGTGAGCCAAGATGGCGCCATTGTACTCCAGCCTGGGCAACAAGAGTGAAACTACATCTCAAAAAAAAAAAAAAAAAAAAAAAAAAAAACTAAGCAGCTGACTTAGCAGATGTGGTCAAAGGAACCACCTTTTGTCATGCATTCACTGGGAGATGCAGGTAACATTTGATTTCATGGCATTTAATAGGTGATTTTAAAATGACAATTGATTATATTTTCAAATAAACGCAGTCATCACATAAATACTTTGTCACCTTTACACAGCACCAACATGATGTTTTTGTAATGAAAACTAAAGCCAGTAGGGAAAAGACTTGTACAATATCTGTTTAAATCATTCAGTGAATGCTAGTCCGTATGGTTGATACTGAGGAAGAAAAGGTGAGCGCAGGAACTCACATGCCAATGGTGAGGCAGAAATTAGTCAAAGAATCACAGAAATCAGTGTAAAATTAACAGCTGTAACACAGGTTATGAAGGCAAAAGATCATAATGCTGCCTAGGTTGGGTTCTCCAAAAGCAAAACCTGAGACAGGGGTTCGGGTACATATGACTTATTGTAAGAATGCTCTCAGGGGAAGGGGAGTGTCTGAATCTGAGGCAGGGGAAGGGTGTGGTCTCAGATGAACGAACGGAGCTTCAGCCTGACCCCATGGGAGCTCTGGAAAATGAATTACACCACAGAGTTGTCCCACCTTAAGGCAAGTGGCTGGCCTTTCATAGCTGTTCCCCCATGCAAATCAGGCATTAACCAGAGTTAACCCAGGATGGGCAGGGCCCTTGGCTAGAGGAACTCCCATAAGGCCAAAGGCAGTTTTCCAGAGAAGGGGGACAGCAACAGAGAAAATGAGTGCAAGTTTAAGGAGCTCTGAGTGTGGCACCGTCAGCATCCACTACAGATGCTAAGAGAACATGTAATACAATGTTCTGCTTTCTTCAAAATCCTCCAGTGGTCTCCTGTATCACTCAGAGTCAGACCCAAATGCCTGAAAATGTCTGCAAAGATCAGAGGGATCTGGTGCCTGCTCTGACCTCATATCATAGATGCCTTTGAATCAAAATGCTCATTGCTCTATGTGATACTCACTGTTGCTTTAGTTACCTTGTACTGGCTGGATTTTCAGTTACCTTTTCTATTTAAACAGCAGTGCATATTTTGGACATATTTCACATTTGATCAGTGTATGTTGAGGTGCCTACTTTCATTTTCTTACATTTTTATTCAAAATATGTATAAGTGTCTAGAGTAGTCAAAAATCATAAAGACAGAAAGTATCATGGTAGTCAAAAATCATAAAGACAGTAGCATGGTAGTTGCCCGGGGCTGGGAGGAAGCAGGAACTGGGGAGTTATTATTTAATGGGTATAGAGTTTAGTTTTACAAGATGAAGAGAATTATGGAGATGGAGATGGTGGTGATGGTTGTGTAACAATATGAATGTCCTTCATGCCACAGAACTATACATTTAAAAAGAGTTAAGGCGGTAAATTTTATGTTGTATATATTTTACCACAATTAAAATAACATAAGTGTCATGGAATTTTGCATTAGGTTAAAGTCTGATATATGGCATATGACTTTCCTGGCTCCAGAGAAACCTCTTGCCTTTACCAAACATAATCAGAACCAGTGTCTGCATTGGAAATTGGCCCAGAGTTGAAGATAAATCAAAAGACAGAGATTCTTTGAGGCCAATTTGGATTTTTAATTTTACACAAAAAAATTGCCAGATACAGTGGACTTCCTTATCTGGGTTGTATCCTTCCCTGTTACGTCTGCCTTTCTTTCTGCGTTTAGGTCTGTCTGTTAGATTTCTGCTGTCTGGACTCTTTTTATGATTTTTTAAAATACTGGTACTTCTTTTGTTATTTGATATCTATTAATCGTATTCCTCCTTGCATTCTTCACCTTTGTGAGTTCTATTTTAGCATTTTGGTTTCCATTACGTAGCAAATATGGGGAGGTCATCAAAATCTGGCTCTGTCAAAATAATAGCTGCCTTCTGCATTGCCTGGTACTGTGGAAGACCATTACTTCCTTTTCATGTTGTTGAGGCCTTGCTGCAGAGACTCTCGGCTGTGATTCTTCCTTTGAGATGTTTTGAGTCATTTTCATTGTTAGCCTGGCTGCTGGATTGGAAACACTGCCAAGTTCCTGAGGAGACAATTTTATCTGACAAATTTCTTTCAATTGCAGGAACATATGTTACATATAAGACATACAGCTAAGAGCCAATTTAACATTGGAGGTTAGCACGTATCAGCAGATGTTTATGGAGGGCCCACTATATGTCAGTCTTCGGGGAGGACTCAGGCACATAGGAGGAACTCAGGAAATATCAATAGGCTAAATAAAAGTGAACTGATTAGATTAGAGAACACACACACACACACACACACACACACACACACACACAGTTTTAAAGAACTCAAAGTCCTAAAAGAGGAAGTGAACCTGCAAACACATGACTATAGTAAACTGTAATATGCCTCAATTTCCTCAACGATAAATTAAGGACAAACCTATCTTATTAGATTTCCAAGATCATTCAATGAAACAATACGTCTAAAGTGCTTAACAGAATGGCAGACAGAGCAAAGTTAGAGTGCTACTTAGTATCAAGATACACCAAACAGGAAGAAAGTAATCAGCTCTGTAGAGAGTAGTAGTTGGGTAAGTTTATCCAAGTCAACTTAATATAATTGGTGACAAAGTTGAACAGGGTTTTGTGGATGTAGCCATCCTTTCACAGCTGTCAGCAGAAGCCTCTGTATGTATTGGCAGCACCATATACATGTATGTACGATGAGAAATTGGACCCCTATTTATAGGTTTGATCTTCTGATGTTGCTTGACATTTTCGTTAATGGAAAATGTCAGTTTTCCAGTTTTCTTGCCAAAGGAAATTACCAAATGAACCACTTACAAACTACTGTTAAACATTATTTATAAATGCTTGATGACCTTGATTGTGTTAAATAACAATAATTGCTAATCATTATGTTTCAGAAGCCTGAGGCCTGCCAAGCCTCTTGTGAACTACACAAAATATTTTCATAACAAATCTAGTAATTTCAACATCATAAAATATCTAGTAGGAAAAGCTAACCAGTAAATATTGTTATCCCTTAAAAACGTTTTCTAGGGGAAGAGATGCCTTTTAAAAATCTATCTGTGGTCAATTTGTTGTTGTTACTGCTTAAATCATGGTCCTAATTACTATGCCTCATTGCCTCTGAAAACAGAATTTTGAAAACACTTTCTGATTTCTAAGGCAAGACTATATCATGGTACATTTGTCAAAAAATCTCTCCAGGATTATTTACCCAGCAATGTCAAACTCATAGATAAGAGGATATGTCAACTGCATTTTCCATAAATTTCAGTTGTGTAGAATATTACTTTTGATGTATCATAGAACGAAAAGAATTTATTGTGATAGTAGGTGGGTATTAAGTGTTTAACCAAAGATTAGAAATATTTAAAATCTAAAGCAATCATAGAAACTTCTTCAGAAATCTTTTTGAAATTTACTTTTGATGAGGCTTAATCCATAATCAAATACTATGGCCAAATATAAACTTGAAATACAGGTTTCTGATATTTGAAAAGGTGGGCCTGGATTACATTTCAGCCTTTCTGTGGCCCAGTTCCTTTATCCCTGCCAGTGCCTGTGCAGTTTATGGAACGCTGAGTAAAACCATCAAGTCAGGAAAATGGAAAATACCACTGCATAGAGGAAAGCAAATCTAAAACAACACAAAAGGTAATAGTTGTTTACTTGGTCAAGCTGTCTTCTTTGCATATCATGTATATATTCATAATATTTGCTATATAACATAATTTTTAACCCTAAAATTTGAATGATGTGAGTTACTGGTTAGAAGTACTCTCCATAACAAATGAGGTTTTGATTTTTATGCTCGACAATTTTGACCCTGATAATATTGGTTACTAAATCCTCTCTTGGCATACTACATCACCACGATGCTTGATCTATTCTATTTACTTATTTATTCAACAAATAGCCTGGCACTGGATCCCAGGGGAGGGCTGGGGGTGCAGCGGTAAGCCACATAGACGAAGCCTCTGCCCTTTGACATTCCAGTGGAGGAGACAATTGACAAATGAACAAATGAAGAGATATGCAAAGTCACTCATTATAGATTACAAGGACCAGGAGGGAAGAAACAGAGCTCTAAGAAAAATAATAGTAGGAACACATTCTTTATAAAATACTTGAGAACATTCACCTTCATGTTACTTGATTCCTCAATATAAACACCCACATGATAAATTTAATCTAAAATTAGATGTCAGGAAATAATACCCCCTGTTATTATTAACTAGTGAGTTTCCTTTCTTCTTTTGGAAACTGCAAATTAAATAATTTGCCATATTTTCGTTTTTTGCTCTGACTGCCGGAAAGCTTGGGAAAAACTTTGGTGCCCAGTGAAAGCATTAAATTGTCTCTTCTCTTAGTATATTGGTGCAGCAGATGACTGACACATCAGCCTGGCCTCTGCTTCCCAATCTGAGGGCTGGGTTTATAAAATAGTGAGTGGTCGTGGGGCAGGCCAGGCCAACTTAGACAGACTAGGGAAAAGACTTTTCAGTCCAGGACAGAGAGGTTGTAAGGAAGGTTTTTAAACAGAAGTTTCTCAGTGTGATGTGCAATATTACTCACGCCTCTATCTATGCACAAATTGATATTACTATTACTTGCTAGTGTTAGGTGGGAATTGGGCTTGAATTTTGGTGGATATCTAAGCATTAAGGGCAACCTGAAACTCGTCATAGAGTCAGAGCACATGTCCCCAAAGGGCCAGCCTCATTCTGGTTACACTTGGTTCCTCCTACTTTGATCTCTTTTCCTCATTTCTTCTTTTCCTAGTCTATTGATTTTGTTGTATTTTTACATTTATATATGATAACATTATCAAACATTTCTCTCTGTCTCTCTCCCCCTCCCTTTCCCTCTCCCTCCCCACTCCCTCTCTGTCTCTTTCTCTCCCTCTGTCTCTTTCTCTTCCTCTCTCTCTCTTTCTCTCTCTGTCTCTTTCTCTCAACTTCCCTAAGAGCATAAGGTGTGAAAGGCAAACAGACCTGGGTTTAAAATCTTGCTCTGACACCTACTAGCAGTATCCTTGGAAGGATATTCCACAGTGGATGCTGCTGCGGTACCATGCCCATTTCCCTTTGCCAGTCCAGTGCACCCATGTCCCATGGTTCTGAGTATTGATCCCTGATGGCTCAGAGCTGCTCCTGTCTCTGGAGAACTTTCCTTGATAGACAATATAACCCCCATGGGTGGGGGGTGGAGTGGATTCTTGCAGACATGACTTGCTAATGCAGGGGCACAAAGGCATATCTTCTTTTCTCAAGGTGGGACCAACTCTGCAGTACAAAGCGTGTCCCAGAGCTCCCATGGGGTCAGACCAAAGCAGACTCCAGCTGAGGCCATATCTCTGCTTGTCCCCTTCTCTTCTTGTATCCTGCTTCCTTTGCTCCCCTTCTTTTGAGGCTACTCTTACAATAAATCATGTGAACAAAATTCCCTGTTTCATGTTTTGCTCTTTTTTGTTATTAGTATTACTATTTTTATTTTACTTAAGTTCTGGGATACCGGTGCAGAATGTGTAGGTTTGTTACATAGGTATATGTGTGCCATGGTGGTTTGCTGCACCTATCAACCCGTCATCTAGGCTTTAAGCCCTACATGCATTAGTTATTTGTTCTAATGCTCTCCTTCCCTTTGCCCTCTACCCCATGACTGGCCCCAGTGTATGTTGTTTCTCCCCTTGTGTCCATGTGTTCTCATTATTCAGCTCCCACTTATGAGTGAGAACATGTGGTGTTTGGTTTTCTTTTCCTGTGTCCTCCAGAGACAAAACACTGCAACCTGTTGTCCTCAGAGCATATGTTCTTATTCCCTTGGGGCTTGAGGCTTAAAACCAGATTGAAATGTAGAGAGATCTCTACTCCAACTTCTCATTTCCAGAGAAAAATTCAGAATTCATAGAGGTAAAATGAGAACTGAATTCTAATCCTGCCTTGGCTGTGACTTCAACTCGGAAGTGAATTTGTGTGATGTGCTGATGTCCATTGGGACATAGATCCTTTATCTAGGAATAGTTGCTATCTACTTAATTACAATTCTTTCTAATTATTTTACTACCTTCCTACTACTTTTCCCTTTGCTCATTTTGCTGTAGCCACCCTGTCCTCTTATTGTTTATCTAACACAACAGGCAAGCTCCTTGCTCCATAACCTTTGCACGGGTGTTCCCTCTTCCTGCCATACCCTTTCCTGTACCACCTTCAAGTATTTGCTCAAATGTCACATTCTCACTCTGACTACCTTATTCAATATTTCAGTTCCCCAACATACCAGCACTCCAGGTATCCTCTTATCCTGCTCTATAGCTTCTTTTTTCTGTAGCCCCTATCACTTTCTATTGTGCTGTATAACTTTATTCATTATATAGTGTAATGAATGTAAGTGCCCTGGGAGCAAGGATCTTTGTCTCATTTCTTCACTGATACAGTCTGTGTTCCTAGAACAGTGCATAGTGCACACTGAGGGCTCTATAAGTATATAGTAGATTAAATAACCTTCCAAAGTAAGCTTGTCCCTCAGTGGAAAAACTACTTCCTCCAGTGTAGAAGTGCAACTCTCTGAAGGCTGAGGAGAGATTGAACAAATTTTCTCTGGTCCATGAAAGACCAGACCACTGCTGCCTTAACACTGCATACCACCAAGTATTGGCATCACAATTAATCCAAGAAATTGGTTGCAAGTAGGAGTTTGTCATTAGAACTCCTAATCTGCTATCCCCTACAGTGCCTCCAGGACCCATTTATCAAGTCTCTCATCTCCATAAAGCCAAGTCTCTTTCATCCCTGGACTCTTTCCCCATGCAATGTAATTTAGCTTCTATTCTGCTGACTCTGCTTCTACCACCTTGAGCCCCCAAACTCTGCCCTCTGGAGCTCACTGTCATCATCAGCAGGTGCTTCCTGTCTTCAGCTCTTCTCTGAAAATGACCATCATTGTTTTGCTCTGAAGTCTGCCTCTCCCCCAAGGGCACAGCTACCTTGCAGCTTTTTCAAATAGTGGCTCTTTATTCTCTTTCCAATTTAACTCTGGACTTACTCCAGACCAGAACTCCAGGTCCTTTAAAGTGCTTGCCATCTGAATGTACTACCCACCATGATCCTTGTTCTAGCCATCTTTCAGCCTTGTAACCAGTCCCTCTCATTCACAGAACACTTTATTACCTAGATCACTGATGTGGTTTTGCCCATTAGTCCTGTGAATTTCCACTTTGGTGACTCAGCATCCCTTCAGTGACCTATCCAACATCCTAGTCTCTCAACTTTCTGCCTTCTACAAATCTTCTTCTCCATGGTCCTTTTCTAGTCTTTGTCATCCTCAATAATGCCCAGCCTCCAAATTCTTGACCTTAGGCACTCCAGTCTCTGACCTCCACTTCTCATCTTCTTGTGGCTCCGTTCCAATAATCCTTCATCCCTGTATTCTAGAAACTTTCACTTTTTCATTGTCAGGGACCCCTTCTTGTTCTGACTTCCTTCTTACTTATCTTGCACTCTTGGTCCATCAGGATATTTGTTTCTTTGTGTCTTAGACCATTTTGTGCTGATATAACAGAATACCACAGACTGGATAATTTATAATGAATAGGTATTTATTGGCTCATGATTCTGGAGAACGGCCAGTCCAAGATTGAGGGGTCGGCATCTGGTAAGGACATTCTTGCTGGGTCATCCCATGACAGAAAGGCAAAAGGAAGGCAAGAAAGAGAGGCAAAAGGGAGCTGAACCTGCCCTTTTATAAGGAACCCACTCCCACAATAATGAGCCCAGTCCTGAGATAACAGCATTAATCCATCCTCGAGGCCTAGTCACCTCTTAGAGGTCCCACTCTTAATACTGTTACAGTGATGACTGAGTTTCCAGCACATACTTTTTGGGGAATATATCAAACCATAGCAATTTGCATTCACCTTTAGTCCTTTTGTCCTTTCTGCTCCTTCAACCATACTCACCTGACAAACCCCACCCCTGGTTAACCTCTGGTCACCCTCAGTGCTTCCCCTGTACCCAAGCATCTGAGTATGTATGGAGGAAAAAGTACTACCATGTTGGGTGATTCTACTTTAAATTTTTGACTACAAGAGCCAGTGGGCCCTGAACCCTGCCTGGCAATCCTAAATTATTTTCCTAGTCAATAGACTCATCAATATCTATTATTCATGCCTTCTCTCTCCTCAATAATCATCCTTGTCACCTCCTCACTCTCAGATAATTATACCTTTTCTTAATTCACTGAGAAAAGCATTCAGAAACAAACTGCTTTATCTTTGCACTACTGAACCTGCTTCTCTGTCTTCCCTCTTCAAGGCAGATAACTAGATGTTACAATGGGTAGTGATGATCAATCTGTGAGTAGATGCAGTAATTCCCTGTGTTTCAGGGTCTGAGAGGGAGGGATAAGAGTTTCACTGTGAGCTATTCCTTCTTAACATTCAAAGACTGTCAACCTTCTCATTACTCTCTTTCTTAATATTTCAGTTAAACCATGACATCATTTTCAATCATGTTTCCACTGCTTTTAATTTGCCTGCTAAATGGATGATAATGTAAAGTATGACATGTCTTTTCAAACAAAATGGGGTCCCAGAGGCACAGAATTTATAAATGTAAAAAGAACTTTTAAATGTAGATTAATAAATATTATAAATAAATGTATGTATCTTGATTATGGCAGTTTGAGCTATTGTCACAATATCATGAACATGAAGACAATTTTGAGTGATTACAAGCACATTCCTGTTAGCATTTCCCTCCAGCAGCACCATTAGGAAGAGTGTAGTGATCACGCCACAAACAGCATCTGTTCTCCCCAGGAAAGGTTCCTTCCCATGTCATGGCTGATTTGTGTCTTAAGTTCTAAAGTCAGAGTGTCAAGCCAAAAACCCATACAGAATGACTTCGAAAATCCTTTGATTACTCGTAAATAAGTATGCATCTCTTAAAATGTCCAGAGCTAGCCCTGGTCATGTTATGGGAAGACATACCCTATATCTTTACACAGCTGTGCCTGGGAGGTACTTGAGGGACTTGATGATTTGTGACTTGTTTTCTTTTACTTCCTTAATTTTTTGAGTCTTAATGTTATGAGATGAAAGCAAACGACAAGCCAAGAAAACTGATGAGACTGACATAAAGCTTCCCCTGTAACCCCTCCCCATTTGCTGGTCGTTCTGACAGATGGCCCTGGGAAGCCCACAGCCACCAAGACTCTAGTATTCTGTGAGGTTTAATAGATAGAAGTTATATACACTTGTTCATTTTTCCTAACAATGTTCTTAGATTAGAAACATGCTAGGTTACCTTCTCCTTTCTCCTACCCTGGATTTGAGTACTTGTGAAAACATGTTTTCTTCTGCATTTCAATGATAACTCTCATAAATTCTTTGTATTGGTGTTTCCAAAAGTGTGACAGGAGACTGCTGCTGGTAGACCAGATGAATGTGGGTGATGCACAGCTGAACATTTTTTGATATTAATAGCTATATTTTTGTTTTAATGTATATTGGAAAAAATTTAACAAACATATCTATCCTAATACTTCATGGATATAAATGCTTAGAATTAGTCAAAATGGTGATATTCAAGATATCTAGATGAAATGAAAAGAGATATTAAGAAAATTAGTAATAAAGTTGATATATACATTTGGCAAAATTGGTGAAATGGTTGCCTGCAGACTTGCAAATGGGAAAGTGTGTGCTCAATGAACAGAGCTGTCAGACACAGAGTTTCTTAAATGGCAAAGGATGTGGAAACTTTTGGAGACAGTTCTATAAAACAAGAGACAACTCAGCATGCTCCATATGGAAAGATTTTCTTCTCCGGCCCTCGAGTTCCCTCACTGATAAGTACAGCTGCTGGTGATACTGAGACAGGGTAGGTAATATTTTACTGTTCTCATGCAGTTCTGTCTCATAAAGAAATGGTAGGAATCATTCAAGTCTTTCACCTTTTGAGTTAGAGAACCACATAATAATAACTGAATTCCATCAGTCAGTCAGTCAACAATCACTTCAAAGCACCTCTGAGTGTTAGGCACTGGGCCAGGTGCTGGGATTAGAGGGGTGAGAAGGCCATACATTGCAGGGGTATAAGCCTGGAAGTGACTTATATTAGCATTCCTGAAAGATCATTCTGGATGTCCCTGTGACTGGACAGGCAGCAGAACTGAAATGGACCAGAGAAGAGCTGATTGCAATAAGAGATGATGGCAGCTTGAACCGGGATAGTGATAGTGGCAATGGGGAGGAACAGGCAGATTCAAAAGATATTTCAGGATAGATCCAATGGGCTCTAGTGACTGGTTGGACATCATGGGTGGGAGAAAGAGAGGCATCACCAGAATGCTAGGTTTCTGCTTTCAGAAACCCCATGGAAGGTCATACCGGGTCCTCAGACTTCACACATCATATTGCTGGGGATCACAGCCTTGCACTCTAGAAGTATTGCAGTCTGTGGCTGGCATGTCAGTCCCTCCTCAAGGGTGCAAGTTGTGCCTTATCCTTTTGGTATGAGGTCAAGCATGCAGAAGGCCTTTGATCAGTGTTGACTAAAAGACTAGTTGAGAACTTAAGGTGTATGAACACATGGGAAATTAACTCATGATATAGAGCAGTCCTTCTGCCTTATTTCAAATTTTATTTTAAAACTGTCATATTGAGGCTGAGCGTGGTGGCTCACACCTGTAATCCTAGCACTTTGGGAAGTTAAGATGGGTGGATCACCTGAGGTCAGCAGTTTGAGACCAGCCTGGCCAACATGGTGAAACCCCATCTCTACTAAAAATACAAAAATTAGCTGGGCATAGTGGCGTGTGCCTGTAATCCCGGCTACTTGGGAGGCTAAAGCAGGAGAATTGCTTGAGCCCAGGAGGCGGAGGTTGCAGTTAGCTGAGATCGCGCCATTGCACTCCAGCCTGAGCAACAAAAGAGAGACTCTGTCTAAAAAAAATATATATTGAGACCAGACTCTTATAACTCTGCCACTCCCAAGACGTGCTCATGAACACGACATAGTCCTACCTTTCTGCCTCAGGGACATAAGGAAAGGCAGAGCTGGGATCAGAGTAGCAGCTCGAGGTACATTTAAGGACAGTAGAGGAACACTAAAGCCAGTAATCACACACACACACACACACACACACACACACACACACACACACACACATATGCTATTAAAAGAAATATGATACACATCTAAGTACATATAGGTATAGATATAAATATTGACAGATATGTAAGTATTGCTATATCTATAGTTTTAGTATATATATATACACACACACAATCTTTATACAAATATATAAATGTCTATATATATATCTAAAGCTTTAGATAGACACATACAAGTATGCATATATAGATATATAGATATCTATAGCTATATTTGTGTATCTAAAGCTATATCTCTATATATCTAGATATCTATAGGTATAAATACAGATTGAAATATATATAGATATAAATACAGACAGATATAAATACATATATAGATATCTATACATATTTACATTTATAGATATCTATATATGCATTTATGTCTGTATATTTATATATATATCTAGACATCTATAGATATAAATACAGATAGGCATAAATACATATCTATCTTTATGTATACACAGACATCTATAGATAGAAATACAGAGAGATATAAATACATATATAGATATCTATAAATGTGGATATGTAGATACAGAGAGCCCACACTTTTGGCTGGCTCTGTGTGGGAATGGGTGGCCTCTTTCTGAGTGGCCCCCTATGAGGTGTCTTCAAGAGATTTTTAGGGAGTGGACATGCTCAGGTGAGAGTGGAGCTCTAGAAAGAAAACAGATTTGTGAAGAAGACCCCCTTTGGGGATTCCCAGAAATGAAGGGACGCAGAAGATCTACTTGTATGTGGGTTGAGTCTTGTGAAATAGGATTTTGTTGGTTCAGAACAGCATTAGAGCTGGAGACCAGAGTTGGGAAATTGGCCAGCTCCAGGTATTAGAAATTCAATAGGCTGGAAAGGGCTTACCTAGAATGACAGCTCTGGAAGAAGTGTTGTAGAGAAGAAACTCTACATTTTTTACTTTTACCTGAGGGGCTTACACTAGTCCAAGGAACCAGGGAAATATTAAAGAGTGTGCATTTGACAGAACTTAGAGTCATAAGGCAGAAACCTTGCCAGAAAGAAATCTGTGATGCCTAGGAAGGGTTTCCACCCTCTGCTGTGGTGCTGAGACAGGACAAAAGTGGGGCTGTGCTATGGGGACACCGATCAGGTGTGGGCCATTAAGCCCGGTCCATACCATGTCAGGCCCACTCAGGTAGTCCCTGTCCTGCTCCTTCCTAATTTCCACTTTGGATTTTTAACTTTATTTTTAGTTTTTATTTCCATAGGTAGGGAACAGATGGTGTTTGGTTACATGAATTAGTTTTTTAGTGGTGATTTCTGAGATTTTGGTGCACCTGTCACCCGAGCAGTATGCACTGTACCCCATGTCTTTTATCCCTCACCCCACCTCCCACCTTTCCCTCCGAGTCCCCAAAGTCCACTGTATTATTCTTATGCCTTTGCATCCTCATAGCTTAGCTCCCAGTTATAAGTCAGAAGATGTGATGTTTGGGTTTTTTATTCTTGAATTACTTCACTTAGAATAATGGTCTCCAATTCCATCCAGGTTGCTGTGATTGCCATTTTCAAAAGATACATGTGCAGGTGTGTTACAAGGGTATATTGTGTGATGCTGAAGTTTGGGTTTCTATTGATCCCATCACCCAATTAGTAAACATCGTACCTGATGGGAAGTTTTTCAACCCTTGCCCCCTCCCTCCTATCCCCCTTTTGGAGTCTCCAGTGTCCCATCTTCATGTCCATACTTAATATTTAGCTCCCACTTACTAGTGACAACATGCCGTATTTGGTTTTCTGTTTCTGCCTGAATTTGCTTAGAATAATGGCCTCCAGCTGCATCCAGGTTGCTGCAAAGGAAGTGATTTAATTCCTTTTTTATGGCTGAATAGAATTCTGTGGTGTATATGTACCACATTTACTTTATCCAGTCCACCACTGATGGGCACTAGATTGATTGCTATTTTTTGCTGTTACCTAATTTCCACATTTGGTGTGTCTTGTGTTCACAGCTCCTGCATGTCATAGGCTCCTGTCTTTCTAACTCACTCCTGTAACTCATAGTACCTGGCAGAGTGCTGTGAGAAAGTCAGTTCTAAGTCAATATTTGTTAAACGTATGAAATAACCCATGTATATGTCTCAGGCCTAGATATGCCATCAGGCATTATTTCTACAGTTAATTAGGTCCATTCTCTGGCTTTATGGACCATTATACTTGTGTCACTTCTTCCAAGGTAAAAGTGTATGCACAAAATTAATAAGCCAAAACAATTATAGTTTTCACAATAATACAGATGAAAGTATTGAAACATGGAAAATAGATTTCATAGGCAGATGATTTGAAACAATGCAGTTTGATTTTATTGGCACCAAATTGACATATTTAATAATGGAAGTATTAGCTGTGTTGCTCCTCATGGATAACAGTCTTCCTTTTAGCATGCCAGTTGTATTGGAACCTTGTCATGCCCATCTTTTGAGCATCTTGTCTATAATGTATTTTGCAACACCATATATATAATACCATGTAATACTTTGCAAATTTCCCTTGTAACTGGGTCTGTAATGTGGAAAATACATTAAATAAAATATGCAAGATATATAATGCATGCACATATATATATGATTAGAAATTGCAAAAAGTATATTAAGGAGAAAATTTAGGTGCTTTGAGAGTCACAGGGGGATTTAATTTAACCTGAAAGACAAGGGAAGGCCTTTCATGGAGAAATGGAGGTGGATGAATGGAATTTAGCTGAGTTAATATTGGTACAAGGAGCTTCCATGAGGAGGGATCATGAGGGAAAGTCTCAAAGAAGAGAAGAATTTGACATTTTCAAAGAAAAGAAAGAAGGTGCACATGGTTAAAGGATCAGATGAACTTGGAGGCATCCAGGTCATGTGAGTTCCTATTACGCCCAGAGAAAAACTGGGGTCTGTGAAAGCATGTTAAGCAGGTGGGTGACCCCATCAAATTTCATTCATGAAAGGTCCTTCTTGCTGTAGTTCAGAGAATGAAAATCAGAGAAGAGAGGGAAGTTTCATCTCCAGCTTAGAAGGAGGCTATTGTGGTGGTCCCCAGAGCAGTGAGGTAGTGTTGAACTAGAGGAGTGACAGCAATGATGGATTCCAGATATGTTATATTTAGGGGCTATAATATGTAGACCTGAATGGACTATGGCAAGTAAGAAGGGGTATAATCAAGAAAACGTCCTGTTTCTGGCTTGAGCAGATGAGTGGTGGAGGGACCATTTACTGAGCCTCAGATGCCTATGTTCTCACTTCAGGAATCTGTGATTGAGCACCTTCTCTTCCTGGGAGTTTTCATGTTAACTGTTGATCATGCTGCCCTGTAATTATAAAGACTAATACTTACTCCAGAAAATTCTGTATTTGCAGTATTCATCTTCTAACATTTGCACTTACTTTGACCACTGTTAAGATACAAAGTTGTTGAGTTGAATGGAAAACTGCTGTGGATGTGTTCCCTTAAGCAGCTCAATTAAATAGGACATGTTGTTGTGAGGGCTTATTTTTTTAAGAGTCTGGGTCTTGCTCTGTTGCCGTGGCTGGGGTGCAGTGGCACAATCATGGGACCATAGTCTCGAGCTGCTGGGCTCAGGCAATCCTCCCACCTCAACCTCCAGAGCAGCTATGACTGCAGGTGTGCACTACCATGTCCAGCTAAGTGATCATTGCATGTGTGTGATGGCCTCAGCAAATGCTGGGGGGAAATGTCTTTACTTGGAGAAATAACTGATATTGGTTTAGTCTTTGGAGAAGTAACTGATATTTGTTTAGTTGTCAGTGTCACTGGAAGACAGAGGCAGCCTCTTTTTTGTCAGAATTCTGTACAGGCTAATGCATCCAGCCATGGAGAAAGAAGTGTCAAAATTCTGATCAGTTGTCAGAGGACCATTCATATCCTAGGACTTGGCCATCATAATTCTCCTATGAGCTACAGAGCAGGCTGTACTCTGACTTTGCATTTGTTTAAATATATGTTTAAAAAAAAATACATGGAGGATCCTTTCTAAAACAGGCTATCCAATGAGGAAGTTATGGGAGGAAAGGGAATAGAAATGCTAACATACGTGAATGTTCCTGGCCTTAGCTCAAGTGTCCTCTCCTCATCAGTGTGCAGTCTTGATTCAGACTCCCTCCATTTCTCACAGACATTGTGATGAGACAAGATTGACTTAACCTCCATGAACCTCAGCTTCTTCTTTTGCATATGCTGGCATTGTGTGCAGAGTGTCTAATGTGGCTCCTGGTCCAGAGCAGACTACAGTGATTTCTCCAGAGAAACAAAACCAGTAGGATGTGTGTATGTGTGTGCAAGACTGACTGATTTTGAGAAGTTGGCTTCGATGATTATGAAAAGTGGCATATCAAAATCTGCAGTGGTCACAAGGCTTAAGAGCTAGGGAAGAGTTGCACTTCAGTCCAAAGGTGGTCTGCTGGCAGAATTCCCTCTTCTTCAGGGAGGTCAATCTTTTTCTTAAATCCTTTGATTGGATGAGGCTCATCCACATTATGCAGGGTGATCTGCTTTACTCAAAGTCTATAGGTTTAAATGTTAATCTTGTCTAAAAACCACCTTGACGAGAACACCCAGACCTTTCTACCCACATATCTGGGTACTGTGGCCTAGCAAAATTGACATACAAAGTTAACCATCACACAGATTATCTAAAAATGCCTTTGCAGACATGCCCAGCTGTCTTTTGCTGAGTTCAGTGGCCTTCCCAGGTCCTCTGGGGAAGACCCTGGGGTAGACACTTCATGCTCCATAGCACTTGACTCCCATGGTTTTGTCTTTTCTTGGCTCTGAACCTCTTTGCACTTAGAATATTATATGGTACAAGGTAGCATTTCCATATATGTTTATTTAATAAAGGACCACATAAATTATATAGGATCCATTTAAACAAGCAAAAGACAGAAATTTCAATAAGCTATGTATTTATTTATTCAGTATGAATTTAAAGCAATGGATAAATTTAGATATAAGCTTCCGGAAAGACTTTTAACATATTTTAAAATGAAGGCCATTAAACTAATGCTATCCTTTTTTTTCCAAAATGGTCTTTTCTGTATTAAACTTTAGGGTATTTCTCTGGCTTAGCCAGGCTATAAGTCCCTGCCTTGTCCCAGTTTTCTCTCCAGGGAAACAGGAGAGTGTGGTAGAAGGAAGAGAGTATATTGCAGTCACTCTGTGATTCTAGAATCAAGAGCCAGCTCAGACACAGGGGTACATGAACTGGAAGACATAGCTGAGGGAGAACAGCACTTCAGCAATATTGGTAATTACAGCAAGACCCTGCGGGACTCCTTACATCACAGTCTCCACATGGCCACTCAACCTCAGGAAGCCTGATGGTTCCCGAACCAGAAAATACACTTATTCCAATCAGCCCCCAAGAGTGATATTGCTAAAAGAACAAGAAGTCAAAAGAATTTCAGGTTCTCTGCAGATTTGCTGCTTATCTTCTCATTTCCTTGTGCCCAGAAAGGACCTAGGTAGTCTTAGGGATGCAGACACTGCGTGATGTTTCCAGCATGTGCACCACCGAGTCCGTCTGCTCCCTGTGTGCTTCCTATTTCCTTGTTCAAAGCTTCTCCTGCCTGCCCTTGCTCCAGGCCTGAGGTTGGGGTAACAGGACTTACTGTCATAGAAGCCAAGACAAATGGATGGGCAGGAGAGGAAGAGAAATAGCAACACAGGATGTTCCCTGCTGGAGTAAGACTTCCAGCAAGGTTAGGGTTGGGATAGCAGCAGGGAGAACAGAACTGTATGAGCCAAATGTGAAGACTGCCAGCCCCTGCCATTGCTGGCGCCCTTTCCTAGGCATGGTCACTGCAGTGGAGGGATGACCAATTGCTACCTTTTTTTTTTTTTTTTTTTTTGAGACAGAGTCTTGCTCTGTCGCCCAGGCTGGAGTGCAGTGGCGCGGTCTCGGCTCACTGCAAACTCCGCCTCCCGGGTTCAAGCGATTCTTCTGCCTCAGCCTCCCGAGCAGCTGGGACTTCAGGTGCCCACCACCACGCCTGGCTAATTTTTTGTACTTTTAGTGGAGATGGGGTTTCCCCCCCATGTTAGCCAGGATGGTCTCGATCTCCTGACCTCGTGATCTGCCCACCTCGGCCTCCCAAAGTGCTGGGATTACAGGCGTGAACCACCACGCCCGGCCCCAACTGCTACTTTTTAATGTGGAGGCTCAGGACTTCCTGAGCAGCCCTGCTGAAAAGCAATCTGAGATGGGCTTCAAGGGCATACATGTCTTCTGGATAAACAGGGCTGCCTCCTGGAATCAGAAACCGCTCACCTTACTGGGGATGCTATGTGCTAGAGACAGGCTTCATTTCCCCGTGGTTCCATTAAATGGTCACTCTGATGCTATTACTAATGCAATGATAAAACAGTGATTTTATCCCATGCCTGTGATGTATAGGTACCATGAATGCATACTTTATTTCCACTGCCTCCAACATTTTTACAAAGGAAGCGTTATTGGCCTCTTATTACAGA
Source organism: Rhinopithecus bieti (assembly GCF_001698545.2). Taxonomy (NCBI): domain Eukaryota; kingdom Metazoa; phylum Chordata; class Mammalia; order Primates; family Cercopithecidae; genus Rhinopithecus; species Rhinopithecus bieti. The sequence continues at coordinate 784,145 of NW_016813612.1, read as the reverse complement.
CATGGCAACTGAGGTCAGTGGGTTGAAATAACTTGCCAGGTCTTTCTGTTGCCAAAGTCTGTACTCTCCATGCAACATTTTCTCAGTAAAGATGATTTTCCTTTCTCCTTTAAGGAATGATGAGCCTAGGGAGAAAATGCTGTCCTGGGAACTCAGAAGAAAGGACAGTGAATGAGAGGGTCCTAGGCAGATGGCCAGCCATTCAAGGGCAAGCCAAGGTGGGAGCTGTATATGCAGGCAGAATATCCGTGGTGCCTGAGGGAATGGAGCCAGAAAGAATGCAGCCAGAGGGAATGGAACAGCACTGCTTGTTCTGAAGCACAAAGCCAGCAGATTTCTGGGAATTTGCTAGACAGCAAGGCCAAGGAGAAAGCATTGCCAAGACTTGAGGAGTTAGGGTCACCAGGAACTCATGGAAAGCTGGCCTCTGAGAGTGGCACCTGAGGGGACAGCAGAGCTTCCCGTGCCTCCCAGTGACTGGAAGGGAGGAGAAAGAGCAAAGGAGCCCTGGCCACCCCAGCTATTCTAGTAGGAGACAGCCATAGAGGTGTTGGGTAGCAGTAACCATTTCTAAACCCTACAGGCCTATGAAATGAGAGTTCTTTATAGACCTACTTGCTTCCACTTGGTTCCAAGAGCAGAATAGGACAGCCCATCATGAACCAGTGAGGCTTGGTGGCTTCAGAAGTCCATGTAAAGAAAGATGCCTTAAAACAGGGTTGTTTTTAGTCGCACCTCATGGCCCACCTCATTCCAGGTTCATTTAGAATGTTTCTACATACTCTCCTATGCTTTGCATTGGTTCTCCAGCCAGTATGGTTGCTCTAAGCTGCCATACCTCCCCTACCCCTACTACACATTTAAGGGACCTAAGGGATGTCAGAAATCTGTTGGGATGCCTGGTCCTGGTTCTGGTTCTGGACTTCTTGTACTATCCTACATTCCTTTTACTGTCATCTTGCTCTGAATCTTGCCTCTCTCTGCCTCCTGATGCCAACTTTATCTCATTCTTGCTGTAGTTGACCTTGGCCCTGCTCTTCTGTCTCAGAGTTAGTTTTATTTGCATGTACATGAATAACCTGTTTCTCTTTTACATAAAAAAAAATCAGGCCGGGCGTGGTGGCTCAAGCCTGTAATCCCAGCACTTTGGGAGGCTGAGACGGGCGGATCACGAGGTCAGGTGATCGAGACCATCCTGGCTAACATGGTGAAACCCCATCTCTACTAAAAATACAAAAACTAGCCGGGCGAGGTGGCGGGCGCCTGTAGTCCCAGCTGCTCAGGAGGCTGAGGCAGGAGAATGGCATAAACCCGGGAGGCGGAGCTTGCAGTGAGCTGAGATCTGGCCACTGCACTCCAGTCCGGGCGACAGAGCGAGACTCCGCCTCAAAAAAAAAAAAAAATCAGGGGTGGGTTTAGGACTAGTGGGGTGGCTCCCCCATGTCACTGAGAACCCAAGTTCCTGTATTTCAGATCCACACAGCCTCTCATAAACAAATCGTAGATCAAGATGGCAGCTAGAGCTCGAACCACCATGGACAGAGAGCAAGATGGGAGAGATAAGGCAGAATGACAAAATGGTGGCTCCCCTTGCTGAATGAACTCCCTCTAAGCATCCTATCACCCACACACCACAGTCACTTTGATCTCATAGGCTAGGACCTACTCACATGGCCACACTTAGCTGCAAGTGGTGCTGGGGAGCACAGTCTTCATTCTGGGAATCAATACCTAGAAATCAAGATTCTGTCATTAAAGAAGAAGGGAAGAAGGGTACTTCCCTTCCCTCTTTCTGTTCCTTCTTTCCTTCAGTGACCTAGGCTCACCCTTACTCATGGTTTGGGTGTTTCCTCTGGGTTCAGTATCTCAGACTGCCAAGTATAGATGAAAACTAACACACATCTAAACTTAACTTAGTACCAACATCATAGCCAATCTTTTAGCTTCTCTGTCTTCTTCTGCACACTGTTACCCACCACTGTTTGCCCAAGCCTGTTGCATTGATCTAGACACCTGCCTTGTTGTGATTAAGCTCACGCAAAACACTACAGCAGCTGAAGGCAAACACAGTTTCTGTCTGGAATCCTGTCTCTCTCTCTCTTTTTTTTTTTTTTTTTGGTTTAATGAACCAATTTGAAAGATAGAATTAGAACAGGAAAGTAGAGTTCCTGGGGCATATAAAAAGTAAACAATCTCTACTTCAACTTTAGAAATTCCTTTAGGCAATAAAATAATAAGTAAATACACAAAATGAAAAAGCTCAAAAGCTACAGCCTCGAGGTACGCTAGTTCCGTGATTTTCAATCTAAGTAGAGGAATCCATTAAAAAAAATCTCAGGCTGATTTCCAATATGTAAAAGATATAAAATGGTGTTTCAGTTCCATAAATTTACTTATACATTATAATATATACTTACTTATAAACCCTACCAATTAAATAAAATGACGCTATATTAATAAGTTTAACTATTTGAAACCCGGATTTACAGATGTAGTCTTATAACAATGTTAATATCCAGTTTATTTCTGTGTGCATTCTTTTGTTTGATTTCATAATATCGTGGAGATCTGGATATAGACAGATAAGCAGTTCTAGATGGTAACACTTTCTACAGTTTATCTCACAGCTTCAGTCATATTCTTCAATCTAGTGTAGATGACAAGGGCAGTTTTCTTCTGACTCCACCTAGTACAGAGTGGTAAATGACCCTGGCAGCTCCAGATAACCGACTGGTGGCTTCAAAATATTACAATTCAATACATGATGTATTTAAATGTGCATGTTGTTTTTTATTTCAACATTGTACATAGTTAAGTATATTAAAATGGAATTAAACCCAATGGTTATGGAACCCTTGCAATACTGAAGTCCATGGAGACATCTCCAGGTGTAATATCTTAGGTTTTTGTCTCACTAAAGTTGCCTGTGGTGGTTAATTTTATGTGAACTTGACGGGGGCCCCGGGGTGCCCAAGTTAAACATGATTTCAGAATGTGTCTGAGTTTCTGAGTCAGATTAGCATTTGCATAGGTGGAGTCATGAAGTGGATCATCCTCCCCACTTGTGGATGGGCATCATCCAATCCATTGAGGGCCTGGATAGAGCAAGAGGCAGAGGAAGGAAGAATTTGCCGCCTTTTACCCTACCTCATGGAGTAAGCTAGAACATCTCATCTCATCTTTTCATGCCCTTGGATTGGGATTTATGCCATTGGCTTCCCTGGTTCTCAGACCTTAGGACTGGAACTAAATTACCCCACTGGCTTCCCTGGGGTTCCAGCTTGCAGACAACAGATCATGGGAGTTCTCGACCCCCGTAATGCATGCCTCTACATATACACACACACATTCTCTCTCTCCCCTATTGGTTCAGTTTCTCTGGAAAACCACATCACACCTGCATCCCACTCCCCTTCCTTCCCTGCCCTGCCAGCTCCCCTCAAGGAATGTCTGGTCTGCACTTACTGAGGGAGGAATCACACTCCCTTCTTGCATTTCCTTCCAACACTGTTGCTGTTTGCTGCAAGCCGCCTTTCTATTTTTCAGCCTATACAGCTTCTCTCTGGTTACCCCATGTCCCCCTCCTCACACCTTTCTCCATTGTGTGTTTTTAGTGAGGGAGGTCTGGGTGAGACAAGCAGAACATGAGGTTAACAGAGTGAATCACGTTTTTGCACTTCCATTATTACTGTCTCTGTCAATCCTGGAGAAGTAAGAACCTTAACAGTACCTTGCTTCTGTGATGTGTGGGAGAAGCAAGTGTGCAGAGTGGTCTCTGCTAGAAGACGGAAACCTTTTATTCCCGTGGAAGGAAAGAGGTCATGGAAGTGTCTTACAAAATGCACCACCCAGATTTTAGGAGACCAAGCTGTGCATATGCTGTGCTGGTTCAGAATAGAAGGAGTCTTATTCCTGTCTGCAACTTTCCCCTGAGATCAGAACCCGTGTCTTCATCCAGCAGCAACATAATGGAAAGAGGGAGCCTCTGTTGTTTTCTGTGGCATCTCACCAACTATGGGAAGTGGTCTACTGTGAAAAAGAGAACCTGGGACTTCAGGATGAAGCTTGGATTCCAGCACAGGCTTCACCGCTCATTAGCTTTGTGAGCCTGAGTTAGTTTCATTACCTCTCTGTGCCTTGGTATCCTGATATGTAAAATGGAGGGACCATGGCTGCCTGCCTCTACCACACATCATCACTGTGCAGCTAAATGGAATCAGCATCTGCAAAAGTTCTTTGTGCCTGTGGAGGTTGCACATTGTCATTTTAGGCAGCTCAGGCATATCTGAGAGCCAGTGAGCAGCTTATTAATTTAAAACATAAAGAATGCTTAATTTCTCACTTCTGTTCTCATCCTGTCTGGTTCGCATTCTAAACACAGCTCCTGTTGTATTTGGTCCCAGTGCCAGCGGCACTAAAATCTATTGATGTACAATAAGCATTAAATTTATTCATTTTCATGAGAAGAAAACATAGATCTCTCTTAGGACCCTTTGTATACTTGATGTTTAGGATGATATTTATAAGGAGGCGTTTTTTGGGGTTTGTTTTCTTGTGAAACTGTGTGATGATTTAAGACTATTTAATTAAATGTGTATGTTGCCATTTCTACCCATATGAGCAAAATTATGAGTAATTTGTAAACATTTCCAGAATTCCCAAGATCAAAATCTTAAAAGGCTCCTTTGGTGTAATTTATTTGAATTTTATCCCTGTGCTAAATAAATCTTAAAAAATAATAAGCAAAATTTTTAATGTGAAACAGTTTACACAATTTACAAAATAATGGTTTTTAAGTTTCTTTGACTCCCATCTTGCATATTATTTTCCTGCAAACATCCAGACATTCAGCAGAACATCCCCTGGGATCTTGGGATGAGAACAGTTACCCCCATTAGCATTCTGAGGATGTCATAGAGCAGTGGGAAGAACCTGGGCCCTGTACATGGGACACTTGGACCCACACCAGAGTCCACTGCTCCTTGGCGAGTCATCCCTCTGCTGTGCCTCAGTTTTCTCACATGTACAATGAGGACACCAAACCTTACACTCTTCCTGCACTTCCTGTTCCTGCCACCATTGTGGTCTATGGTAGTTTCTATCTCTCTGGAAAGGTCTTACATGCCGAGTCATTTTATAATGAGGCTCAAAGGCTGGTGGCCTGGGAAACTTGCCCCAGTTACATACATTTTTGATCCGTGTACATGTTTTGAATCTGGAAAGTTTACATAAAAATTTAATTGGGAGCTTTTATTGAGAAGCTAGGAGATTTGCAATGCAGCCTTACATTACAGTTCTTGTCTGGACTTGAGTTACCTCTGGCACTTCATTGGGTCAGAAGGTCTGGCTCTCCTGCTCCCCAACATACCCTGGTCTTTCACACTCACCTCACCTGTCCAGGCCCTGTGCCCAGGGGAGTTTGGTATTCTTTTAGCAGAGTCCATTCTATTTGCTTTTCCTAGTGGGGCAAGGCAGTTAGTGGAGGTGTCTCTAAGAATGAGAGATGATCTCAACTTTTAATGGATCTGTTTTATTAAGCACAAGTTAACAAGATGCCTACCTTCCAAAGTTGCATTTTGTTCTTGCTGGTTCCTGATAGAACAGTGCTGTGAGGAATCTCAGAGTTCTCATTGGCTTATGTGATTACATCTGGAAGTAATTAGTTGGGGTCTAAAAAATATGGCTGCAAGGTGAGTGAGAGTTCAGTTATGAATTTGTTCTGGTTTGTTGCAGGCCCCTGTCCTCCACCTGAGAGCTCCAGGGAGCAAGGGCCAAGTGGAGAGCCAGTCAGAGTACTGCAAAGACAAGTGAGAGAGGCTTTGATCAGGGTTGAGACATGACCCTGAGTTACACTTCAGGCTCACCTTTCACAGAGGTGACAGTAGCATTCCAAGAACATCTCCCTCACAGGCATGGATTCTGGGACCAGCAGGGTCGTGGCAGGGCCATGCCGGAGGAGGGGAGCTCTAGGGGGCGCTGCATTCCCCTCTGCAAGGGAGCCAGATCCTGCACAAGGGATGGGTACCACAGGCTAGCCCAGTGGCATGGCCTGGTAAACCCCTTAGCCAGCATAGGCAGGCAGGTTGTCATCATCTGCTGTTCCTCCCTCAGCCCTCAGTGTGTATCTGCAGCAGGGACTTCTGTGCGTGCTTGCACTTGGCAATTGATTTTATTTTGTACTCTGTGTCTTTTAAAGACATTGCTATGATAATACTCTTGATAAAACTGAACAACGCCTATAACCTAACATCGTATCTATTTTGAAATTCAGTAAATAAGAAAGTTTATTTCACAAACCACTCTTAATTGCAGTCCAGTTTCTAGACACTCACCACTTCACTGAAACCACTCTTCCTAATGGTTTTAGTAACTCTAGTGGACACATTTTGGTCCTCATATTGCTTGACCTCTTTTGGCACTGGGCAAAGGTGGCCACGCCCTCCTTAAAGAATTCTTGCCACATCCCCCACAGCCTCCTGATTTCCTCCTACTCTGTCTGCCGGCCTCACAGGTGAGCAGGTGGCTTGGTCCTAGGCTTCCTTCTTCCTTCTGTCCTCTTCTTCTCGGCTAAGTGTATCCACTCCCATCTCTATGCTAGTGACTGCTGCATTTTTATCTTCTGCCCAGCTTTCTCCTCTGAGCCTCCGACCTGTGTTTCCTCTTGGGTATTCCACATTTCTGCTTTGATATTTTAGTAATGGCTGTTGGTGCCTCATCCAGAACCCCTTCACTGCCAGGTATGCCTATCCCCCAGTTCTGTGAGTGTGGGGCAGCTGCGAGCCCTTAGCAGCCCTTTCAACCAGTTGTCCTCCACCAAATAGGATCTGCCTTCTTCAAGACTCCACCCAATTTGGAGGCAAGATCTCTGCCAATGACCAGCTGATGTGGGATACAAAAATCCTAGCCCTCTTACTTCAGGTGGGATATCTCTGTGCTGTAATCCATGCTCCAGAGCTCCCCATGGGGTCAGACTGAAGCTGACTACAGAGCAGACCACAGCCAAGACTGCAGCCTTGCTCAGCGGGTTCTCCTGCCCAGTCCTGCTTTTCTCACTGCTCCCCACCTGAGGGAATTCCGTTCAACATAGTCTCCATCTCAGGCTCTGTTTATTGAATCTGATCTAAGTCAGAGGTTATTGTGACAGCTTGAAATTACTGTATCTTAAACTTAATGTCTCCCACCCCCTCACAGCATCTTATTAATATACACAAAGCATACATGCAGTCAGTTCAAGTTTGTTCAGATTACAAGTTACAGATTGCCATATTCCATGGCTCAGTCAGGTTTCTTGTAAAGAGCTGGCCAAAGTTGCTGGGCAGGGCCAGGTATTACCTTCTTCTCCAGGTGAGAAAACTGAAATTCTGAGAGGATACATACAAAGGTCACACTCTAATGGTTTCTTGAATTCCACATGCAATTCCCCTCATTGACACAATTACAGAGATCTAATTTCTGCCTTTTGGATTTCTGGAATTTCTGATCTCCGTCTTTTTGAATTCACTGTTTAAAGCCACTTAACAAAATATTGGATGCCTATGCATAGAATATAACATTTTAAAATTTGAAGAGAACTTTACATTAAGCAAAGCCAAATGCAAGCCTCCTGCATTCCCACTTCCTTGCACATCCAGGAATGAAGCAAACATTACTAATCAAACAAAGCACCTTTCCCAGTGTGTCTAGACGTGCCCTCAGAATTCTTAATGCAGTTCTCCAGATGACCACTACAAAACGATGAGTGTATGTATAGATATATCGCTGGATAGAGATAGAAACTGGAACTCTCCATAACCGTTGACGAGGGGTAATTCCTTTACTGAACACATGAGCAGACTGAGTTCTCATTAGGTAAGGGCTTGCTCAGGATGAGGCAGCCTGTTAGTAGACAAGTCAGTTCTCAGACCCAGCCCGGCTGATCACTGATTCTATATTCTTTTGAATATCTAATTACTCATATTTGTATCTCTGTTTGTTTTGCTTGAATACCTAGCACCAACAGAAGTTTTCTGAAAAGATACATAAGGGAACTTTGAACAATTTCCTAAATTCATTTTATCAGGTACATTTCCTGGAAAAGAGCTGAGAGTCTAAAAGAAAGAAATAATTTATTTTTTTTTTTTTTTTTTTTTTTTTGTCTGAAGGTGAGGAGTATTAGACAAGGAACTGACTTACTCTGGAAATTCTAGTTGTACCTAAGATGCCTGATAAGGCCAGACTGTGAGTTTTTGGAGAAAGAATCAATTTGGTTTTCAGTCTAGCAGGTTAAATATATATTTTTAATGTGAAGCCTTTCCCTCTTTTCACTATTTAGCCTAATGAGTAATCAGCATGTTGAAAGTTTTATTCATTTGTCTTTTGTTAATTTGTGACTGAGTGTTACTGTGCATTTTCATCGTGAACAGGCAGAAATGAACGAATTTTTCATGCAAAATGAGATAATTGAGACCTCTATGAACTTTGAACTAGAAGTTTTCTCTTTTCTTTTTGAAATGTATCAATCATAGTCCAGCAAGATGTACATGAATTACTGTTGCCTGTCCCTCTTTTGGAGGCACCTCCTTCTTTGGCTGCCATATTACTGCATTATCTTGGTCTCTGTCTCAACACTCTAATAGATTTCCTGGTTTCATCAGTGCTTTTGTATTCTTTTGCTCCCTAACTATTGGTAATTTTCACTGCTTATCTTCAATACCTTCTCTTTGCTCTTTTACCATCAGAAATTGACTCACAGTTTCAGCTCCCACTTTTACAAGGACGATGCCATGCTATTAATCGAGTGCTTGTCTCTTTCTCCAGAGCTCCAGTCTGCTTTCCTGTCTCCCGCTAAACATGTTCACTTTGCTTTCAGTGAGTGAGACCTAAATGCATGCTTTGCTACCCCAGTCTTCATTCTGACTTTCTTCTTCCTCTCCACAATGTGATCCCCTTATCATATATATGGTTTATGCAGACCAAACACATGGGTGGTCTTTGGTCCCTCATTTCCTGTATTCTGCCATCCCAGGCCTCACGTCCTCTCAAATGTTTTGTAACCATGTCACTCATGCCCACGTCACCCTTCCTGCTTCCACTGCTACCTCCCTGGGCCAGACTTTGCCAGCATTGGCCCCTGTCCTCTTCCTCTCACAGCTTCTACCTTTCCCATAGGCCCAGTAATTATAGCAATCCAGGGACTCCAAAAACAGGTCACTTCCATAGGCAATGCTTCTAACATTATGGACAACCAAATCAATAAACTAGTCACAAAAAAGAAGCATGAGAAAAATACCGGAAAGAAATGATCCCAAATGATAACACATATCACCTGTCTAACAGCCCATACCAGAAACCCCACTTCCATCCCCAGCATCTCACGACGATGAGCCCCAGCATTCTATGGAGCCGACTACTTAAAAATCTCTTATTCATTACTTCCTCTTCATTTCCCTTACCTGGTCTTCCCTGATGCTCTCAGCCTTTGTAACCATCATTGTTACCAAAAGTTTTAACTAATGTCTCTCCTCTGATCCCACTAGCAACCTTCTAATCCATTCTCTTGTGTCAGAGGTTCCTCTTTTTAAAGTAGATTGATAGTTTCATTGCCCATCATTGCCAATGAATTTGTCTTCTTGTCCCATTTACTTTAAAAAATGTTGCTTCTTTGGGGTGGCATGCAAGGTCCCTTAGGACCAACCACAAACTTAACGTGCTCCCCAGCCTTTCCTCACTATTTCTGACTCCAATTACTGAACCAACCACTCATCCCTTCTCAAACACACCACGTTCAGTTATGTATCTGCACCTTTGTACAAGGTGTCTTCCTACAATATCCTCCTCCGTTCTCCTGCTAGTGAGCACCTGCACATCCTTCCTGGCCTAGCACAAGCAGCGATGCTTCTGTAAACTGCACCCCACCTCCCTGATTGCCCACCTCTGCTGCCTCCTTACACGCCTATTGACATGCCTGTCTCTTGTACCTTGGACTTTGTTCTGTGGCTGTGTTTTTACCATTGTCTACTCCCGTAGGCTGTGAACTGTAATTTATTTTATGACCCCAATACCTGGCAGAGAGCTAGACATAAAATAGGAGCTTAAAGTCTTGGGTGAATGAATAAATGAAAGAATGAATGAATGTTCCAGGAATAAGGGAACCAATTCAATCTTTGTTAGAGAACACACAAAATGTGGGGTTTTCTTAAGTGTGAATTACCATTAGCACAATACCATTGGCATTACCATTAGCATTGTAAGCGATTCAAATGAATGAGAGATACTTTACTTTGGAAAGAAAACTTTTGGGGCATTCAAATGGACTTAGTGAACAAAATTAATATCTCTGCAAGATGATAAGGATATATGTTTTGAACTAACATCTTTTAGGATTATTTTTAAGTACCTTCTGTATTTGCATCTACATTTTTAAAAATAATTTCAACTTTTATTTTAGATTCATGGGATACAAGCACTGGATTGTTACATGGGTATATTGCATGATGCTGATTTGTGATACAGATAATCCCCATCACTCAGATAGTGATCATAGTACCCATAGATAGTTTTTCAGCCCACAACTCCTCTCTCTTCCACATCTAGTACTCCCCAGTGTCTGTTGTTCCTGTCTTTATGCTCATGTGTGCTCAGTGTTTACCTCCCACTTACAAGTGACAACATGTGGTATTTGGTTTTCTGTTCTTGCATTAAGAATTAATATGTGTTTAATACCAATTTATTCTTACCTATTACTACTTATAGACATGTGACAGAGTCAACAAATAGTTGCAGCTGTTTAAATTACTCGATTGTATTTATTTCTAGAAATAGAATTTGTACATCATTACTTACACCTTTTGAGTTTTGTGCCTTGGTGTTTTCTTTGGTCCAACGCCCTGGATGTTTGACAAGTCTTACCAGACAGTGCTTAAATTTCGAGTGAAGATGGACATTAAAGATAGGAACAGACAAGTGCCCAACCTGTGTGAAGTAGCACATGTTATTTTGGGCCTGCTAATGTGTCTATAGGCTGAGGAGGGCTGTACTAGGAAATCATAAGGTCTTCCTTGAGCTCAAATATATGGGTACAGAATATCCGTTGCAAGGATGGTATATGCACCCAGGAAGAACTGTAAGTGTAGCAAATGGCAGACTTTATATGTAAGGCATATAATCACTCTTCTTGGCCCCTCTGATTTTTCTAATTTATAATTTTGATATTTGTATCTTGTATTCTTAAAACTATTTGCACGGTGTACCTCTCCAACATCATCGTAGCCACCATGTTGATATCAAGTGCTAACATGGACAAGCTTCAGTTCTGGAGGCTGTGCAAGTGAAGGGATTCCACCAGGTCCCCGGCTGCTTATCATTCCAATATAGGGTATAGCCATGTATGAACATACTCTAGAAAGCAAGCAGAGTAAAGTGTGGAAACTCCTGTTCTCTACCTCCAAAGATCTTGTAGGGATTATTTCTGCCAAATGCCTCACATATACTAGCATTCCATAAAGATAATTCCCATTCCTTTTTGTAAAAGCATGACTAAGGCAAGGAAGCCTTTACCTCCCTTTGCTCTGGTAAGGGAGATGCTTAATATTTTAAGATGCTTTTTAAAAACATTCTGTAGGATTTTTTGATAGTTTTCTTTTTGTACACAAATTTAGGAAAAGGTGGTTCACTATACAGTAATAAGGGAATTTCCAGTTAGGAGGATCAGCTTTAGCTAGACATCAGAGGGGTAGCTGGCTTAGCAGCTAGAGGGCATCACCAGTGAGGCTTGGCATCTCTCCACAAACTGACATTTACTTTTACAAATATTATCTTCTAGATGGATAAATCAAATATTAATAGAATTAAAGTAGGAGTTCACATGCAATTCATGATGCCTTAAATGGCAGAAAATATGTGATGATCTGAGCTGTAGAGATCCTCTGAGCCTGTGTTCTTCCTAGGTGAGTGACAGCATGAAGTCTGGAACATTTCTATCTTGTTTACAACAGCCGAGATAATGAAGACAGTTTCATTTCTCTTGGGATAGTTTTTTTGCTCAAGATCAGATCTACATCAGTATGCCCAAAAACAGGAAGAAAATTCTCTAGGACAAAAAGTATCTAGTGGTGTGGGCACCATGTGATATAGGTTTTGACCAACTCTGGAGGAGTTGCTTGTACTCAGCCAAAGGCTTGAACTTTGGAAATTTATTTATATATATTATTGGTATGTGAATGAGGAATGAAGCAGCTTTAAATTCTGACATATTGTACTTATTTTTTATTCAAAAATAAGAATCCTATCCCTTAGTGGCACTGAAGATGTGAGAACCACTTGTCATCATATATGTCTGAATATTATTTTAGCTTTCCTATGGTGCTTTGTTTCAGGTAGATTAAAAGCAGACACAGAAAGTTTTGCCTTATGCATGATCCAAATTTACAGATGCAAAGGAAGAATTGATCAAACATTCAGTTGTTTTGCCTAGATGTTTTTTGCAGTGTTAGAAGCCTAAGCAATTAATTGTTAGGAAGTTTTAGTTTTCATTTGTCCAGTGCTCATGCTTTATCATAATCTCTTGCCAATTGGTTGAACGTGTATTTGGGGAGAAAGGACATGTGCACCCAGCCACATGATTCAGGCCAATCCTCCTGTACTAGGGACAAAGGTGGCCATCCCTATCCTCCTCTTTAAGGAGTTCATTGTCCTGTCAAAGGCACATAAAGAAAGTATTAAAATTCAGTGTGATATGGGCTATAATCAAGTTAGGTACAAAGCAGTAGCTATGCATGGCAGAACTAGAGACTTGGTAGAGAAGATGACATTTGAAATGTGAGTCTTGGAGGAAAAAGAGGAGAAATTTGTCAGTAAGGCAGGGAGGGAATGGCACAGCATGTGTAGGAAAGGTCACAGGCATGCACAGGGATGGAGCACTCTTTACAGCTCAAGGGATCAGCACACGGGAGCCATCATCAAATGGCTCTGAGTATTCATGGAGGCATTGTTGTTGACACTTGTTTTGAGGCATATGTCTCTGCTCTGGTCGTTGAAGGCAGCTTGGAATAGTCTAATGTGCAATGCAGGTCGGGGATGTAGAGGGTCCAAGCTAAGGCAATGGCAGAGCAGGAGCAGGGAAGGTGCCGTTAAGGGTATTTTAGTGCAGAATGCGTAGGATTTGGTGCAAGATCAAAGCCCGAAGTAAAAGAGAGGGAAAGGTAGAGAATGACTCTTAGGATTCCAGAGGCATCTTTGGATAGAAGTTATGCTCTTTAGGAAAAAATACAGGAGTTGAAATAATAAATGTATTATTAAATATTTTGAGTATTTTAGACGTTTTGAGTTCAGTTCCACATGAGATCGTGACCTGGAAAAGAGATTGGCAGTTACAGATCCTAGGCAAAAACTCCAGGCAGTGACAATTCCTGTGAGAAAATGTGAGACTGAAGACATGAGATCCACTGGCACATTAACATAGGTTATGACACACATATGGATCACACTCCTCGATGGGGGAATATAGAACAAGGCAGGAAGAGGTCTAAGGAACAAGCTCTGGGAAAGAACGAATGAAATCTGAATTAATCTGAAAAGAAAGCCAGGTGGCTCTGAGGGAGTCACTGGTGTCAGGAGAACAGAGTGGTCACAAGTGCAGATGTCAAGGAGGCCATGTGGAACGTGGACTTTAAAAAAAATCTGGATTTGACGATAGGTGACTTCAGCTCTCTGATGTATCAGTCAGGGTTCCATCAAGAAAACAGAAGCCCTCTAAATATTTCTTACAGAGAGTTTTTGATTTGGGAAATTGCTCACAAGAGTATTAGAAGAGTTGGAAAAGCAACAGGAGAAGCATAATGTTACCCAGAGATCAGTAACCATGCAGGCTGCCCCAGCCTTCAGGTTGGAAGAGAAGGAGAAAAGAGTGTTTAAGTAGGATCCCACAAGCCTGCATTTGCTCCATGGCATCACTACTGCTGCCTCTCTTGCTACTGACGGGGCCCTCACTGCAAGAAGGAACCAAGCCACATTCACCCACAGCCTCCTGCCTCTGCTGGAACATAAAGCAGAAAAATGACGTCTCCCTTCCACCTCCAGTCTCACACAAATGCCTTCCATTGGCAGAGCCTAACCAACAACAGCAAGCAGAAGAATCGAGGAAATGTGGTTTCCAAGCATCCAGCCCCCTGTGCTACAGAGGAGACTATGGAAATGGAAATGGAAGAAAGAGGCTTGGTCCCAACAGTCAATAGCTCAGAGAAGGAACTAAGGCAACTGTTTTTATATCCTAGATACTGTTCCTTCTCCTTTTTCAGAATGATGATATGTAGTGTGTGCCCATTTTGACAGGACATAACAGGGTGTCATGGGTTTATCAGTGATTCATGGATTTTGTGACTTTTTTGATGATTAATAAAGATTTAGGGCACAGTTTTCTCTAAGATTAATGTGGTCTGTGTGACACTAAACACAAAGAAGAATTGGGCTACACATAAGAAAGTGGGTGGTGGAGGAAATAGGGTACACGCTCTTGCCAAGGACGTGTGGAACCTGACTTTATGGAAAAGGTAGCGTCCTCTACTTGTATATGAAACATTCTCTATCAGCCTCATTTATTCTCATCCCTCACATCTCCATTCTTCTTGGGCTACTGCTCAAATGAAGTCATTCATAGATCTTAAATGAAGGATCCTGGTCTGTCGTACGTACTGTGGCTGATTTGAGAAGGTGGGAAATAAGATTGACCTTTCTACTTAACAGAGTTGTGAAGATAGCGATTGTCAAATGATGTTTTGTGGAGGAGCCTGCCCTGAGCTACCATGAGATTAGGGAAGCAGAGATAGCTGGAGATGATTGGGTGGTGGGAGGTGCAGGAGGGGGATGGTGCTGGAGGGCAGGTGCAGAGAGAGCTGGGACAGTCAGCAACTTCAGGTAGGGATATCTATTTCACATGTTTCCACTGAATCTGATAAGCCTACAGACTTGGAAGCGTGTCCCCTCTTTTTGTGGGTTTTTTTTCACATGTTTCTGGCCAAAGTCTGGGTTTATGATGAAGCGTTGGTATGCTATGGTATAATACGAGTGTACAGCGTGATGATCCCAGCTTTCTCATGGCTGTTCTCTCATTGCTCTTTTCAAGGAAATACTTGTAATTCTCTTAAGGTACCCTCATTGGTTATTAGAGAGCTTTCTACCTGCTCAAGGTCAGGAGTGGATGTGCCTGATTTCACTCTCTGGCTATTGGCCAAATATTCCAGATGATCCAATGGAGAGATGGGAGCCTTTTCTGAGCACCTGCTGTGGAGCAGAATCTTAGCTGGTTTGAACTGGAATAATTCCAGACATTTATGGGGCTGCTTTTACTTTTTGGTGCCTGCTGCACAACCCTGGTACATTTTCTCATTTATTTCTGCAACAAGCATTTCAGGATGCTGCTGATATCCCTTCTTTGCCAAAAAAAGAAACCAAGGTTTAGAAGACTGAGCGGTTCATAGCTATGAAGAACAGAGCTGGAGCCCTCAGTCTCTCCCAGCGTCCATGTTGACTGAGCTACTTGCTGAACCTGAGGTTGGTAAGGTTCCTGTAGCCTTATCAGACAGTGCTTATGTGGGATGAGTGGGGCATGGCGAGTGGTCTGACTGTCTGGGTTCTGAATTAAAGTGGTCCCCTCTATTTATAGCTGGTAACCAAACAGCGTATTGTTGTGTGTCATTAACATTTGGAGGGAATGTTTAATTTGATTTTCTTTATTCATAAATCTGTGGTATCAAGGGCTCTGTTAGCCTTGACAGATTTTTTATAACACTGTCAGGGGGCAGCAAAATGATTCTGTCTGAAAGTACCTAGTGAGAGAGTGATATTACCCATGACAAACTAAATGCGAAGTATACTTTTAAATTATCATGAACACTGTTAATATTGTTATACTCTAAGGTGGGTTTGCCCTTTGGAGCCCAGTTCTTAAAAGCATTTATAACATTGCTATAAGAAGTATTCCATGAGGGATCTGCTTCCTCACTTCACGTTCACTGTTCAGTCCACAACAGTCTGGCTCCTGCCCAGCTTCCGCTACTGAAATTGCCTTTCTCAGGGTTACTGCTGACACCTATGCAGCCAAATCCAGTGGATATATCTCTGTCCTCACAGCAAACAGTCATCCACTCTCCCCTTCTTGAAACATCCTCTTGCTCTAGCTCCACCTCAGTCCTTCTGTCTGGCTTCTCCTCTTCAGCCTTTTTGCCTGAGTTTAAATGTTTGGGGTTTTCTTGGCTTGTTCTTAGGCCCTCTTTTCCCCCTTGCTGCCCCATCCCTCTAGGGTGGCTCATTCATTGTGTGAAGACGTTTATGATGATGACTTCCAAGCTCACTTAGCTGGCCCAGCCCTTCCTCTGAACTGCTGAAACCTGCATCCAGGTGTCCTCTTGGCATGCCCTTCAGGTGCCTCACAGATTTCTCTAAAACTTACTCCTGCCCACCCTTATCTTCTCTCTTTCCATGAATAGCTTCATTCTCCATGTGGTTACACAAACCAGAATCTGGTTCACTCTCTCTCCTGGCCCTCAACAGGTGCAGCAGGCATCAGCCCACTTCCCTGCACTCTCCGATGACTCCTGCCCAGCCCAAACCTCAGTCACCCTCACCAAGATGACTGCAGTGCCCCCCACGCTTCACACTTGCAAAGTCCTCTAACAGTGGGCTTTACCTGACAGTGGCTGATAGTTCCCTGCTCACATCTTCCATAACTTCTCCTTGTACTTAGAAAAAAAATCTTGTGCTCCTCCCCGTCTCCCCCCAATACTAAGCTCTGTTTCCTTGCTACTCTTTCTTTCTGGGATGCTGTGTCTTCCATTGGACTAGCTCCTTCCCATCTTCATGTTTTAACTGAAATGCGACTTCCCCAGAGAAGCCCTCTTTTGCCACCAATCTAAAGTAGGTCCTGATGTTATTCTCGGTCTGAGTATCCTACTTATTCTTATGAGAATGCCTCATAATTTATAGTTCTTTTTTTGCTTAATTTTTTATCATGTGAATTCCTACCTTAATGCACATTTGATGAAGAGAGGGGCTATGTCTATTTTTTTAAAAAATCCTTAGTACCTGTAATAATAGGTGCCTAATAAGTGTGAATTGAGTTAATGATTGACATTCTAAGCAATGCCCATAGCTATCAAGGGGTGGCAAGATGGGCAGGGCCAAGGGGACACCTGGATGCGGGTTTTAGCAGCTCAGAGGAGGGGCAGGACCAGCTAAGTGAGTTTGGAAGTCAATTCCACAAACATCTTCACATATGGGAATGGGTGAGCCACCCTAGGGGGACAGGGCAGCAAGGGGGAAAAAGAGGGCCAAGCTCTCAGCTATAAATCAAAATTACCCTCTCTTTGGTAACTGAGTTGAAGGACAGCAAACAAGAGATGTACATGCCATCACTTCCAGCTATACGCATGGCAGACACTGCTACCTCATCGTGACACCCAGCTCCATTGAGCCTGTGTGTATCCTCTCAACACAGAATGCTTCACCCTCTAACCACCTGTCAGAACTGGCATGGTGATAGACCAAGAGATCATGAAATGTTAATAGGCTTTTAAGATGCCTGTTGTAAGACCAGGAGGAGACTAGACCAGATGTAAGAAGATATTGCTAAAGATCAGACTGAGCATATTCAACACCTTTAGGGAAATACAAATAAAAGCCACAGTGAGCTATGACTTCACACCCTCTGTTACCTAATGCTCAAGCAACAAATAAGTCTTGAGCATTCTTGCCCAGATGCTATTGCAGAAACCTTCTTGACATATAGCCAAATATGTTCAAATGTTATGGATACTTGGATCACTGAATATCTTGCTAATCCAATGGAAAGACTAGTATTTGCTTTTGTAGCTTTGCACATTTAAAACCTCTAGCAACCCTATGAAGTAGGAATTATAAGTGCCACTCAGAAAAACACAGACCCCAAAAGGTTGGGGAACTTTTTGGTAACTGATGAGCCCAGTTATACACACTAGCTTCTGACATTAAACCCATCACTCTTTCCCACATAGCTGACCATTTGAAGTCCTGGTCCTTCCCAAGATATTTCAAAGCAAGTAGCCTGTCTTGCATCATTCTTGGTTGATCTGTAATTAACCATTGTAAGTCATCCTATACAATTCTGCCCAATGACTTCTTCCATGAGATACTACATGACAATAGAATCTAATAAGTGAGAGATGGTCTGAAGAATGGCACCCCTTTCCTCCATTGAGCCTGAAAAACACCTGATTTGCTTGGAATAAACTCTAGAGGGCTTGGTACAGTTATTACCAGACACCAGTGAGCTTTAAAATGCCATTGGAATTTGCAGTCCTGTGTATCAGTAAACAAAACTCATAAAACTCAAGTTATCTTATGGATAGAGTTCACAGAGCTTTATGATCCCCAAATAATTTTCTTTCTGGATGTTTTATCCCATTTAATTTAGTATCTCTGAAATATCAATATAAGTCAGTCAATTTGAGGCTGTTCTTATACTGTTGAGAGATGTCAGAGCTGTCAATGACTTAGCACATCTTCTGCCTTCAATCTAAGGGACTGAGTAACATCTTCCTTCCCTGGAAATATCACCTCTGTTCTGTCTCCCTGTAAACATTTTATTCAGCCAAGTGTATGTATATGATATTTTACCCTATAGATTTATTAGCTTGTCTGACAATTCTGGATTCAGCCTCCCTTTATTATACAATAATCAAGCAACAAATAAGTATTGGGCATTTCTATGCAGAGCAGTGAGCCCTGTTCATGTGTTAGAAGATATGTAAGCCAGCTAAGGGTGCCCAAGAGCTAAAGCTGCAAAGATTCTGGATTGTCATGAACATATGTTTATATGTTGTTAAGTAAAAAAATAAGTTGTAAAAACATACATAGATTTCCAAATCCAGTAGCAGGGTAAGATGAGCTGGTGAGATGCTTTCTTTTACTAACACCAAACAAAAATACTAACAAAATGTGGGGTTTAATATAAGAAAGGGAAAATATTTGCAAATTATGTATCTGATAAGGGACTTATATCTAGAATATATTAAAAACCCTTACAACACAACAGTAAAGGACAAATAATCTAATTTAGAAATGGGCCACCTGGGCCTGGTGTCTCATGCCTATAATCCCAGTGGTTTGGGAAGCTGAAGTAGGAAGATCACTTGAAGCTAGGAATTTGAGACCAGCCTGGGCAACAAAGCAAGACCCTGTCTCTACAAAAAAAATTATTTTAAAAAGTAGGCATGACATGTCTGTAGTCCCAGCTACTTGGGAGGCTGAGGTGGGAGGATCACTTGAGCCCAGGAGTCCAAGGCTGCAGTGAGCTATGATGCCACCACTGCATCCCAGCACGGATGACAGAGCAAAACCCTGTCTCTACAAGAAAGAAAGGAAGAAAAGGAAGACAAGGAAGAAGAAGGAAGGAAGGAAGGAAAGAAGGA
Source organism: Rhinopithecus bieti (assembly GCF_001698545.2). Classification (NCBI taxonomy): domain Eukaryota; kingdom Metazoa; phylum Chordata; class Mammalia; order Primates; family Cercopithecidae; genus Rhinopithecus; species Rhinopithecus bieti. The sequence goes on along the minus strand of NW_016813612.1, from coordinate 764,727 downwards.
AGAAAAGAAGGGAAGGAAGGAAGGAAGGAAGGAAGGAAGGAAGGAAGGAAGGAAAGAAGGAAGGAAGGAGAGAGAAAGAGAGGGAGAGGGGAGGGGAGGAAGGGAAGGAAGAGAAAGAAGGGAAAGAAAGAAGGAAATGGGCCAAAAATTTGAATAAACTTTCCTCCAAGGAGATATACAAATGGCCAATAAGCACATGAAAAGATGTTCAGCCTCATCAGTCATTAGGGAAATGCAAGTCAAAAGCATGAGATACCACCTCACACCCCCTAAGATGGCTGTAATTTTTTTAAAATGCGGACAATTACAAGTATTGAGGAGGATGTGGAGAAATTAGAACTCTCACATCTTGCTGGTGGGAATGTAAAATGGTATGGCCATTTAGAAAACAGTCTGGCAGTTTCTCAAAAAGTTTAAAAACAGTGTTACTATGTGACATACCAATTTTACTCCTATAATTGAAAATACCTGTCCACACAACTTATACATGAATGTTTATATCAGCACTCATCATAATAACCAAAAATTAGAAACAACGTAAATGTTCATGGTGGATGAATGGATAAATAAAATATGGTATATCCGTAAATGGAATATTATTTAGCAGTAAAAAGGAATGAAATGCTGATGCATGCTACAACATGGATAAACCTTGAACACATTATGCAAAGTGAAAGAAGCCAGACACAGAGGGCCACATATGATATTATTTCATTTATATAAAATGTTCAGAATAGGCAAATTCATAGAAACAGAAAGTAGATTAGTGGTTGGCAGAGGCTGAGGGCAGGGGAGAATGCTTCATGAATACTGAATTTTTGATGCAATGAAAATATTATGGAGTCAGACAGTAGTGGTGGTTGCATAGCTTTTTGAATATACTGAAAACCACTGAATTGTATACTTAAGAGGAGTGAATTTACTATGTGAATTGTATCTTAATTTTTTCAAAGTCTGGGGAGGGGAGTAAGAAAGGAAAATTCCTAGAGGGTATGTCTTAGTCCATTTGGCTACTATAACAAAATATCATAAACCGGGTGACTAATAAACAAAAGCAATGTATTTCTCACAGTTTTGGAGGCGGGGAGGTCCGAGATCAAGATGTCAGCTGATTTGGTGTCTGTCCGCTTCCTAGTTTGTAGATAATGTCTTCTGTCTGTGTCCTCACATCGTGGAAGGGCAAGGTGGCTCCGTGGAGTCCCATTTATAATGGTACTAGTCCCATTAATGAGGATTTTTACTCTCATGACCTAATCACCTCCCAATGGCCCCACCTCCTAAAACCATCACACTGGGGATTAGTTTTCAACATAAGAATTTTCACAATCATTCAGACCACAGCAGGGTAAAAGTGAAAGAAGGAATTTAAAACCAGAGTGGTCTGCCTAATCCAGTGGGAAATGGGGCTCTAGGTTCTGATGGCTAGAGGCTGCAATGCTAATTTCTGCATGGGGCAGGAGATGTGGCCTTGAGCCTTTGCAAGACAAGCAGCTGAAAATGAAATGCCTGCTTAGAGTTTGGTCTTGAAGGGCTGTACTCTTAGTGAAAGGGACCTCAGAAAATTTTTGCCTACTGGCTTAGGGGATCTACAAAAGAAGTTTATCTTTACTTGGACCCCTGGGTGAGAGAAATGAAGTCTCCCATAATAAATCAAAACCTCAAAACCCCAAGCCTCCACCACAACAGGGTATTGAAAACTAGAATTATATAAGTCATATAGTAATAGATCCCCCAACATGAGAAACAGATGTGAAGCTGTTCCAGAATTGAGGACTTCTTGGTGATGACTTGTGAATGATATTTGCACAGAAAAGGTGCACTTACATAAAAAGCAGTCTCGACTGGAGATTATCTTAATCAAAATGACAAACCATGAAAGCAAAGGACCTACCTGGAACAAGAGTTAATAGATGCAACCAATAGGCAGATTAGTGCCACCTCTAAGAACTGAATATAAGAATCAGGAAGGGGGTATAAAAGAAGTATATTTAAAATTATTTTTAGAAGAAAGTATAGGAATGAATAGCACCAAGGAGAAAAGGACAAGCAGGCTTAAATGGAAACAAATCATTAGAACGTCTGGAAATGCAAAAATCAGTAAAATTTCAATTAAAATCCAGGAAGAGGTTATAAAAGAAGTATATTTTAAATAATTTTTAAAAGAATGTATAGGAACCAAGAAATGAATGGCATATGAGTGGAACAGGCATATTTAAATGGAAACAAATCATTAGAACTTCTGGAAATATGAAACTCAGTAAAATTTCAAAAGGATTAAATAGTGGAGAAAATGCAGATGAACAAAGAATTATTAAAATGGAAGCTAGAACTGAAGTGCTTATCCAGAATATATCTCAGAAATACAAAGGGATGAAAAAAAAAAAAAGATTAGGAGACATGGAAGAACAGGAAAGGTTTGAGATATAATTGGAATTCCAGGAGCAGAAAATAGAGCAGGAGACAACATTCAAAGTAAACCTGGCTAGAGAATTCTTTAGAATTAATGAAGTTTAAAAAAATGACCAAGACACCCAAGCAAAATGAATGCAAACAAATCCACACTTAGTCACTTCATAGTGAAACTGAAGAACACTAAAGACAAATTTAAAAATTCTTAAAACTAACCAGTGAGAGAAGTTAGAGTCTTCTACAAAGGAAGAATTACATTGACAGACTTCCCATTGCAACATTTGATACCCCCTCCCCCCAAAAAAAGAATAATACCTTTATTCAGTACTTTCAGAAATGAGCTGTCAACTTGGAATTGTGCAGCCTTCTAAACTGTCTTTGAAATGTAAGGGTTAAATGGAGGCTGCTAAAGTTTACCTTGATGAAAGAATTACCAGAAGAACTGAAGCAACAAAGAAAATTAACAGAAAAAGGAAAATCAGATGCAAGAAGCAATAATGTGCAACGAAATTGATAAATGTGTATAAATCTATACAGAAATCAATTTTAAATAGCAAGAGTTCTGCTTTTGATAATTGCTGAGTAAACTTCTATTGGACCAACACGCCTGCAAATAAAAAATACACTTTCTGGAGGAAGTATATATTGCCTTAGAACACCCCGTTTGCAACCAGATGCACGAGATGCTGGAGAGATGTTGACACTTAGATGAAGGAAATGACACTAGCTGAGTTTCCTATCTTTAGGGCTTTCAGTCTCAGGGTAGGCCCTAGTCTTCTTCACGTGGGGTGGCTAAAACCTCAACCAAACAATATTAAGCATAATTTTTGCAATTATAACCCAACATTAAATCAGTAGCATGTAGAACACCAGAGGAAATTAAAGTTTGTATTGTTGATCATGGGACATCTGTTAACTTTATACATTAGTCCAAATATGCATGTTAATATGTTAAAGCTAACCACTAAAAGAAATGAAACAGGAAATGCCTAATCATAATGAAACAACACAGAGAGTGAAGAAAACCAATCTATCTGATAGAAAGTAGGAAGAAACAGAAAAGGCATGGTAAATAGAAAATAAAACATAGCAGAGGGCATGCCCAAGATGGCCGAATAGGAACAGCTCCAGCCTCCAGCTTCCAGCGTGAGCAACACAGAAGATGGGTGATTTCTGCATTTTCAACTGAGGTGCAGACCAACACCTCACAACTCACACGGCGGGGTACACCCCTGAGACGAAGCTTCCAGAGCAAGAATCAGACAGCAACACTCGCTGTTCAGCAACATTATATCTTCTGCAGCCTCCACTGCTGATACCCAGGCCAACAGGGTCTGGAGTGGACCTCAAGCAAACTCCAACAGACCTACAGCTGAGGGTCCTCATTGTTAGAAGGAAAACTAACAAACAGAAAGGACACCCACACCAAAACCCCAGCAGTACGTCACCATCATCAAAGACCAAAGGCAGATAAAACCACAACAATGGGGAAAAAGCAGTGCAGAAAAGCTGGAAATTCAAAAAATCAGAGCGCATCTCCCCCTCCAAAGGAATGCAGCTCATCGCCAGCAACGGAACAAAGTTGGATGCAGAATGACTTTGAGGAGTTAAGAGAAGAAGGCTTCAGTCGATCAAACTTCTCAGAGCTAAAGGAGGAACTATGTAACCAGTGCAAAGAAACTAAAAACCTAGAAAAAAGATTTGATGAATGGCTAACTAGAATAACCAACGTAGAGAAGTCCTTAAAATAACTGATAGAGATGAAAACCATGACACGAAAACTACGTGACAAATGCACAAGCTTCAGTAACCGACTCGATCATCTGAAAGAAAGAGTATCACCGATTGAAGATCAAATGAATGAAATGAAGTGAGAAGAGGAGTGTAGAGAAAAAAGAGTAAAAAGAAATGAACAAAGCCTCCAAGAAATATGGGATTATGTGAAAAGACCAAATCTACGTCAGATTGGTGTGCCTGAAAGTGACAGGGAAAATGAAACCAAGTTGGAAAACACTCTTCAGGATATCATCCAGGAGAACTTCCCCAACCTAGTAAGGCAGGCCAACATTCAAATTCAGGAAATACAGAGAATGTCACAAAGATACTCCTCGAGAAGAGCAACTCCAAGACACATAACTGTCAGATTCACCAAAGTTGAAATGAAGGAAAAAAATGCTAAGGGCAGCCAGAGAGAAAGGTCGGGTTACTCACACAGGGAAGCCCATCAGACTAACAGCAGATCTCTCAGCAGAAACCCTCCAAGACAGAAGAGAGTGGGGGCCAATATTCAACATTCTTAAAGAAAAGAATTTTCAAC
>NW_016813612.1:742549-756884 GCF_001698545.2 Rhinopithecus bieti | reverse complement strand
TATTCACAATAGCAAAGACTTGGAATCAACCCAAATGTCCATCAGTGACAGACTGGATTAAGAAAATGTGGCACATATACACCATGGAATACTATGCAGCCATAAAAAAGGATGAGTTTGTGTCCTTTGTAGGGACGTGGATGCAGCTGGAAACCATCATTCTCAGCAAACTATCGCAAGAACAGAAAACCAAATACCGCATGTTCTCACTCATAGGTGGGAATTGAACAATGAGATCACTTGGACACAGGAAGGGGAACATCATACACTGGGTCCTATTGTGGGGAGGGGGTAGGGGGAAGGGATAGCATTAGGAGACATACCTAATGTAAATGACGAGTTAATGGGTGCCGCACACCAACATGGCTCATGTATACATATGTAACAAACCTGCACATTGTGCACATGTACCCTAGAACTTAAAGTGTAATAATAAAAAAAAGAAAGTAAAACATAGCATAGTCGAAAAAAGTCCAAATCTATTAGTAATTTCAATATGAATATATTTGTCTCACTCTCAATGAATCTGCATTTTTTGCATAAGATACAATAATCATGGAGTACAGAAAGCAGTCAGATACACATTTGTCTCAGGTGAGCCAAGCCACTTTTAATTCAGTCCTTTGTCCCGTGCCTGTGAAGACAAGATGTTAATTTACACTGTCAGGGTAAAATTGAAAGGAACTAAAGGGCCTTCCTTGTGAGCAAATTGCAAGGGAGGTATATAGCCTTTTATCTTGTAGTTGTCTATTTAGGAACAAAGGGAGGCAGGTTTGCATGGCCTAGTTCCCAGCTTGACTTTTCCCTTTGGTTTAGTGGGTTTGGGTTCCAGGGACTTTATGTTCCTTTTACAACACATATTGCCCCAGATGGTCTTCCTCACAAATTTTTCACAAGGAAATTCCTTGTGAGCCACTAAATCTTTCAGGATACATATCCCCCTATAAACTAGTCTTAAAACTGAGTTCTGCTGACTCTTATCTTACAATATCAATTACCAGCTTAACGTCATAGGTACGGGACAATGGCAAGACCAGAAATCATCCTTCTGCCTACCCTGAGATGGATGCAGAATTGACTTTTCCCTCTACGCCCTCTTTTCGCATGTGAAATGTAGATTTGTGAATGCTAATCAGAGCCTCACAAGAATGTAACCATTTACATCATTGCCTACCCCCACTTCCTGTTTTCTCTCTGGCTCAGACTTTCTCCTTTAAATACTGAAGTTCCCAAAACCCTCTTTGGAAAAATCTCAGGTCACAGATGCTCCCATGACTTGTGTTTTTCCCGGAAGTGTCCTCAACCTTGGCTAAATTAACCTCTATCCATTGAGACCTGCCTCAGTGACTTTTTGGTTAACATCTTGTTATCAGTCAGTAGAGAATAAACATTCTTTTCAAACACACATGGGCTTTACACAAATTGGCTAACCATGAAGCTATAATGAAAGTCTCAATGAATACCAAAGAATTTATTTGAGACTTTCTGATCAAAATGTTAAAAAAAGTTAATAACAAAAGCCACAAATTTGGAAAATTTTAAACCTGAGAATTATAAAATATGTAAGACTAAATGACAATAAAAATTTTCTTATTTAAAACCTGCAAGGTACAACAAAAGAGATGTGTTGAGAAAATTTTATAGCCTTAAATGCATAGATTAGGAAAGAGTAAATGTTAAAAGTCCATTTACTTTAAAAAATTTTACTTGTTAAAGGTTAGAGAAAGTAATAAACTCAAACCAGTAGAAGGAAGAAATAATAAAGGCTGGACCTTATTGCAATGGAGAACAAATAAGCAGTGTAGACAACCATCAACCTAACTAAAAGCTAGTTATCCTTAAAATTAATGAAATAAGTAAACCTCTGAACTTACTGAACAAGGGCCAAATAAACAATATTCTGAAAGAAAAGAGGGACATAATGACAGAGGTAGCAGAGATCTTACAATCATGAGAGAAATCTGTGAACCACTTTATACCAACACACTTGAAAACCTAAACAAAAATGGACCATTTTTTAGGTTTCATAATTAAAACAGTATAAATAATACCATCCTTTTAATTTAAAAATATGGGGACAGGGGAAGGAGAGAGAGGGAACAAGGGGGTGGGGAAGAGAAAGAAAGGTAATTCTTGTGATCTTCCTTCTTGCTTACCTGTGTCCTGATTCATTTACTCCCATGCCTTGTGAGTCAGACAAGGGTGACTCCTACATATGCAGCCATTTTTTATCAGTTAGGTCACAGCTTTGGATAATTTTCCTCTAATCAGCCATGAAGGGCCCTGGAACAAGATAAGAGAGGGGACATATGGGAACCTGGATAGGCAGAGATGGCACAGCAACATGTCCAGTAACAGGGCCTCGGAAGGAATCCCAGAGATGGTGGCTGAGGACTTTAACTGCAGCGTGCCCACATGAAATGGTTTTCTGTTCTGCCTGGAGCTGAGTTTCTCTTCCATCACCTTCCACTACCTTAAGCCATTGGTAATAAATGTCCATCACCCACCACACCTGACAGTCTGCTGCTTCAGTGAACTGAAAAGAAGGGATTTGTCCATGCTTGGGGAAAGTTGGGGTGGAGAAAGGCTACCTAGTCATATAGACCATGACTCAAACAATCTATTCAGTAAAAGGTTAACATTAATGTTGAAAATAATCTTCATTAGTGAATAAATATTTTATTCCTTAAAAAGTCTTGTCTAACATTTAAAAAGTCAGAACAGGAGGAAGAGATAGCTTGCAAAGGAATTGGAAAAGGGCTAAGGAAAACAAGAGTAACATGAGGAAGGGAAGAGAGTATTTCAAGAATGGAAGAATAATCAGGTAAGACAAGGCCTAGAAAGTCCCCTTGGATCTTTCAACATGAAGGTTAGTGGGGGATCTCCAGCAGAGTTTTTCTTTTATTTAAGAAAAAGAACAAAAGGTCCACTGGAGTGGACCCAGGAGTGATGGGAATAAAGAACATATACTGACTACCAGGGATGGTTCTTTCAGGAATTTTAACTAGAAGAGGTTAGGACTATTAGAGAGTGGCAATTAGATGAGGATATAGTGTTGAGGAAAGTTTATACTTACTGTTTTCCTTTTTTTTAAAAAAAAAAACTAGAAACTATATTAGTTTCCTGAGGCTGCTGTAACAAATTACCACAAACAGGTGGCTTAAAACAACAAGAATGTATCATTTCCCTCTTCCGGAGGTCAAAAGTCTACAATCAAGGCGTTGGCAGGGCCACACTCCCTCCCAAGTCTCTGGGGGAGAATCTGCCCATGCCTCTTTCCTAGCTTTTGGTGGCTTCTGGCAAACCTTGGTGTTACTGGGATTGTAGCCACAGCACTCCAATCTCTGCCTTTGTCTTCATATTGCCTTCTCTGTGTGTCTCTTAAAGGACAGTTGTCATTGGATTTAGAGCTCACTCAGAAAATGCAAGATAACTACATCTCGATATTCTTAATTTATAAGAAGACCCCTTCTCCAAATAAAGTAAAAGCTACAGTTTCCAGTGATTTAGGGCATGGGCATATCATTTGAGAGTGCCAACCTTCAACCTATACAGGGGCTAATTGACTATGTACATAAACTGATGGGGTGGTCTAGGCCTTCTTAAGCAAGACATAAAGCCCAATGTCCATGAAAGAAAAGCCTGACAGATTTAACTACAGAAAAATTAAGCATTTCTAAACAAGAATAAACATCATAAACATAAAAAGACAAGGACAGAACAGGAGAAAATATTTGCCACATACATCATAAATATATCCAGTATTAACTGCACAATCACAACTGGGTACAGAAAAATAGTGATAGTAGTAAAGAGTAGTAAATAGTCATAGTAAAATAAAATAGTAGTAAAGATAAAAGTTAAAAAAAAGTAATGAAGTAAAACAGTAGTAAAACAATAGTAGCAGTAAAAGTAGTAAAATACTTTCAAGTATTATGATAGTAAAATGCTGCAGTAAAATATAGATGCTCCTTGATTTACAGTGGGATTGCGTCCTAGTAGACCCATCATAAGTTGAAACTATCATAAGTTGAAAATGCATTTAATACACCTAACCTACTGAACATTACAGCTTAGCCCAGCCAACTTAAACATGCCCAGAACACTTACATTAGCCTGCAGCTAGGCAAAGTCATCTGACAACATAGTAAAACATAGTACACCGTAGACTATATCCCTCATGACCTCATGGCTGACTGGGAGCTGTGGCTCACTGCTGCTATGCTCAGCATCATGATAGAGTATTGTATCACTTTCTGGTGCTTTTTAATGAATCCATATAGTTTCTGCATCATCAGAAAGTTGAAAAATCGTAAGTTGAACCATTATAAGTGGGTGACTGTGTTTTACTATTATAATGATAGTGTGTAACAGTAGGAAAATAGTAAAAGTAGTAGTGTAGTAATAGAGTAGTACTAAAATAGTAAAAATTATAGTCTAGTAATATAGTAATAGTAAAATAGTAGTAAAATAATAATTTTCTACTGTTCTTTGGGGCCCCATTTTGTAGCAGGAAAACAACTCAAACCTGCTGATTCAGAGGAATTTTTTTTTTTCATTTTTTCCCCCAGGTTACTCAACCTGTTTGCAGTGTATTTTTCTTCTCACTGAGCACAGAGAGGAGTGTATGCACTGTCATGTTTTGCATTAATGTGGTTGGCTGTGTGCCCAGTGATCAGGAGTTTTTTAGAAGAACAGAATTGTTCTTTTATCCAACTCTGAATCACAAGTGCCTTGATCTGCCCATCATGCATAGAATCCTTATTGACTCATATAGATTTGAAAGCTTTTAAAATCCTTGGGTACTTCAGTTTCCAGGGATGTTAAGTAAAGCCAGGACTGCATTTATCATATTCCCAGCTGGGCTGTGTGAGGATTAATGTTTTATCATAAGTGATCTCCTGCTCCTTTAAAAAGGCATTAATTAAGTTAAAGGTTTTATTTTTCAAGGATGTGCTTATTAGTTTTTTAATAACTTGTATCTCAATGTAGTCTCTGAAATGTAAGTAATAAGGTTTTCATGCTTTCTCATAGAAAATCTGACGTACAGGAGTACACAAAACTAATCCACAAGCATGTGTTGGATTTTTCTCTGGTCATAATGTTGAGCAGTTGATCTTTCTGAGTTCTCTTGTTTTCCAGGAAGGTCCTACATGGTAGCTTGGCCTAAGGGAGGGCCAAGGTGGGTGCTTTGGGGAGACAGCCTCTGACCTGATGTTGTGTTTCTCTCCTCCTCCCGTTTCCCCTACCTTGGTCTCCCAGTGAGCTGAAGCAGAAGCTGGATGAGGAAGGCAGCAAGTGCAGCATTCTCTCGAAGCACCAGCAGTTCGTGGAGCACTGCTGCATGCGCTGCTGCTCGCCCTTCACCTTCCTCGTCAACACCAAGCGCCAGTGTGGAGATTGCAAGTTCAATGTCTGCAAGAGCTGCTGCTCCTACCAGAAGCATGAAAAAGCCTGGGTCTGCTGCGTCTGCCAGCAAGCGAGGTGAGTAGCTGGTGCATTCCCAGGGTCTACGCTGGTGATTTAGAGAGATTCACCTGCCACTTCCTTCAGTCAGGTAGGACCAGCTATCATTGGTAGATCAACACAGAGTATTGACCAAAGTAAAGAGCTTACTGAAGAGAGATGCATGGATAAGGAAACCGGTTGATCTTTATAGGGAGGATGAGAGGGGGCCACCCAGGAGCACCTGGGCGTGAATGGAAAGGGCTTTCTTGGGATTGAAGATGTAGCTCCTACATATGTTATTCATCTTTTTGGAATTTCTCATCTGGTCTCATCCTTTCGTTCATTCATTCCACAAGCATGTGTTGGATTCTTAGGAATGATGCTGGGTGCAGGAAACATGATGGTGAATTAGGCCAATTATGAGTGACTCAGAGGCATAGCGGATGGTGTGATACATAAGTGCTGGGCCTTCGTATGTGAAGATACATGCCCTGACTAACTTGTATGTTGGCTATGGGGGCACTGAGCAAGGAGAGATTGGCCCTGCGGCTTGGGGAAAGCTTCATAGAGGACAATAAATAAAAGCAAGATTGTAAAAGATAAAAAAGAATCAATACTGTGAAAGGGGAGATGAAGACAACCTTGTGAAGGAAGTAACAAGCATGGCATTTCACATTCTCCCTCAACGACTAGCAGAGCACTTATTTGATCTGTTGAGTATTTGGAAACTGATGAGTTTGATAAACCAGTGTTTGGTATTTGTCTGTGCTGATCCTAGCATCTGTAGTGTGCATTGTGATTCGTATTTGCTGCATGCTTCCAAAATGACTGTTAGTGAGTGAAGCTGAGATGAGCAGGTCCTGGGAGCACACATTCAGAAGCCCCTGACTCCCATACCTTTTCCTTCTTTCCTCCTTTCTCCTCTCCCTGCCCTGTTTACTCTCTTGTATCCTGTAATTCATCAAGACCTAGAAATTTCCCAAAGAGCTAGTTAATGGGGACAGCTGCCAAGTTTTCTTGGGGTCTCCAAGGAATCAGGCTCTGGGCTACAAAAAAAAAAAATACATATATATATATTCATTCATTCCAGAGACACAAACTGAAACAGAAAAGTGGTTCTTTGAGCACCCAGTACCCAAGGCTGGGTGCTGCGCAGGTCTTGTGTCTGACTTTGTCAGAGCAAGGAGCCCATCTGGGTCCCCACATGGCAGCTTGAAAGGAGGAGGAAAAGTCCTGCAACAACAAAGGGAGGGAGGAGACTGGGATTGTAGATGAGCATACGTCTGGGAGTGATCAACAGAGAGAGGTTCATCCATGCCTTCTATTTCTCAGTCAAGGTGGGGTAAGGTGAAGCACTGAGAACAAGACAGTTGGATGTTGGAAGAAATAAGAGTAGATCTAAGTAGGCATTACAGGAGTTGGAGATGCAGACATTCAAGTCAAGTTCCTGTAACTAATCATGAATCTGTTTTCTTTCAATCTTCCCACAGATTGTGAGTTTTTGTGAGGCTTGGGACAGGTCAGAGGGTAATGGAGTTAAGGATATTGGACAGTGAAGAAAGTAAAGACAGAATCTGGATAGTAAGGAAAAACGGAAAGGGGCTCTGGATGGATGGGGAGAAAATGCAGGCGTCAATCAACCAGAAGTATCTGGTAAAGTCGAAGAACTGTCACAGTGGGAGTACTTGACAAAGAAAATTGGAAAAAATGAAAATTCTATATAGAGAAAAAGATGAATTTCTAAAGTAGATCAGTTGAGTGGTGACCATGGGAAGAGGAGACAATGTCTAGAAGAAGTTAAGGGACCAAAATACCAGCGCCTATATGATTGGAAAAAACCAGGATAGTGCCACAGTATGGAAGTGAAGAATGAGCCAGGTGTCAAGTTTTTCTTAAATGAGAAGAGGGAACTAGAAGATCAGGATGCAAGAGACATAAGGAGTTGGAGAAAGTGAGATGACTGCATATTATGATTCTGCACCTACCAAGTTGGGCAAGTCCTGTGTAGCATTTGACTCAAACATCTGCCATGGCTGCATGCGCTACACTGACATTTGTTACCAACTGGTGGTAAACACCGCCAGGACAGGGACACTGTCTTCGTCAACTCCATTTGTAGCACCAGAGCCTGACACATAGAAAGCACATGAGTCTTTGTGACCCAAATAGAACAGGACAATGTTCAAGAGTAGCCAGATGCATAGTACAAAATGAGGCTTTAGGAATTTTAGAGAAAAGGACTCAGAGAGTATTAGATGTCCTAAAGGGATTTCATGGAAAAGGAGGGCATCCTAGATAGAACTCAGTTGAAGAGGAGGAATCAGGAGACACTCTCAGACAAGGTGTGGCATGAGCAAACCAAACAGAGTCCCCCAAGGTGTGTGGAGGGCCTGAAGCAGACCACTATTGTAGCAGGATGACGACAAGTGGTTGGGTCAGTTTGCGTGAAGAATTGGGGTTTGATCTTTAAGGGATGGTGAAATCATTGGAATGTCAAACACTAGCAGTTATTAAAGTATACTATACTGTGTTTCAACATATTCCCCCACAAATAAAAGGAAGTATCAGTACCTACACGATTTCATTTATTTCAATATGTACCTATTCCTCTTCTCCCCAGGTAAGAAAAGTCACCAAATTTACTAAACGATAAGTAGCAATAGAGTGCAGTCACAGCCTCTCGACCCCACATTCACCATGAGTTGTATGCAGGGGTCTATTATTAGTTACAATTAAATGACACATTGCATTTATCAAATACCAGCAATGCTGAGTAGTTCCTGTACCACCTCAGAATCACATCACTTATAAATGGAAGAACCTTGCCTTGCAAAAGCAAGATCTTCTGATTCCAACCATTTGCTATTTCTCTCATACAATGTTGTCTCAAGAATTTGTCAGATATTGGAAAAATAAGTTGTAAAAAAAATCAGCAATGGCTGCCAAGACTATATTTTAAGTTTTCATTTCATATTTCTAGCAACTTAATGAGGAGGCAGGAGGCTTAGGTAGTCCCATTTCACTTAATCTTGCATCATGTTCGTGTCAACATTGCATGACAGCTCCTGAGTCTCAGAAGCTGAGCATTATAAAATAAAGAACCATTCATAGAAGGATACTTGGAAAGACATGCAACAGCCAGTGTGCCCTTGTTCCTTTTTTTGTTTGTTTGTTTTAAGAAAGAGGAGGGTTACTGAGGAGTCTTCTACATTCAATGTGTCTAGCTCAAATAGAACATACCCACACTTGTTTAATCAAAGCTGGCAGAAAGGAGATGCTGAGGAGAAATTGGAAATGTTCCTGCTTTAATCTTGTATTATGTCTTGAGATTATTATTGGCTGAAACCCAAAGGGATGGAGAAACTTAGTTCATTCCCTATTTTTCTGTATTGCTCAATTCAATCACAGGAACCTGTCTAGGAAAGAAATCCATGAAATATGTGGCCTGTTTTTGCTTCCTGAAATGTCTCTAAGACCCAGTTTGACAGAGAAGTATGTCTTTCAAAGTACCACAGTTGTATGGCCTATGAGCAGACAGTCTTTTATGTTGTACCTGGATCACATTCTTGTTTTTTGAAGGATGCCTTGGAGGAGTTAATTTTATTTATATAGCAACAAACTGTGTAACCCTTCAACATTACACAAGTGCTACAGCCAAATTCATCATGTAACACATTTAAGGATTATGTGACTTGAATATTGTGGCAGTGTGGACACTCAGTGCTGCTTGTCCACTTTGTCCAGTAGCTCCTCTGCCCTTCATTCAATCTGAAACTCCCTTCTTGGTTAGAACTGATTTACTTTAGATGCTAGTCTTTGGCACATTCTTCTAGAATTTTCATTGTCAAGCAAGTGAGTTTTTAAAACATTGTGTGTCAGATTCTAAGAAGAGCACATTTTGTGTTTGTGTATGAAATCTCAATAGTTGATAGCAGATCTGTGAGGTTACACAGACGACCACTTTTGTGAGGCCACTTTCAGACCCATATTCACTCCCGCTACCCATGAGGTACATTCCTTTCCTTATTTAAATAAAACCATTTTTGTTACATTGGTTTAATTTCTAGCTATTTGTCCAGTGGTTACCATATGCATATGTTTTTTGAGATACTATGGGCTGTGAATAATTATAATAATAAAAATTATTGTCCACAAAAAATTAGGAGCAGGAATTAAAGGTAGACATTCATGCTACAATATGAATAGCTTCAGAAGTAATAACTGTATAAAATACCTGGGGCTGTCTCTTGTGCAGCTCTAAATGAGAGAGTCGTATTAGAAACATAGCATCCATCAGGAGAGGACCCAGACAGTGTCAAGTCTCTAAGAAAAAGGTGGTAACCTATAACTTTAACTTTCTTCTTTTCGTCTCAATGAAAAACAGTCTATATTTCCTACTGTTCTGTTTGATTATTTAGTTCAGTTAAAGCATTTTGAGAATTTTAAAGTTGTAATTATAATCATTTGGTTCTTTGTTAGTCATTTTGCTTCATATATTTTGCATTAAAATGTATTTCTGTTATCAGTGTTAGTCTAAAATTTTTAGCTTTGGGAGATTAAAAAATTAAATATATTATAGAATGAATGATGAATTACTTATTTTGGAAGTTATACAGAAAATGGGATACTACTGAATCATCCCCTTTGTCATTTTTTCATTATATATAGGTTTATCTTCTTGACAATTTGTTGTATGCATTCATTCAAACATTATGAATAAAGACATATAGTACTTGTATTTTAAGGTCTTCTTCAGGAAACAAAACTTTTCAGAGTGAGCCCAGACCATACATATCAGTCATAATCATTTTGGGTCTAATTGGTTTGGGAGCAACATTCCTACTTTCCCTGGAAACAAATTGGCTTTCTAGCTCTTTGCTTCATTATAAGAATTGTTCACTCTAAGTTTTGTCATTTTGTACTGCCATAGACATATCTCATTTTATTGTACTTTACTTTGCTATGCTTCACAGATATTACATTTTTTACAAATTGAAGGTTTGTGGCAACCCTGCATTGAGCAAGTCTGTCGAGGGTACTTTTTCCAATAGCATAGGCTCACTTCATGTCTCTGTGTCACATTTTGGTAATTCTCACAATACTTCAGGCTTTTCTGTTATATATCAAACTTTCTCATTATTATTGTTATAGTCATCTGTAATCAGTGATCTTTGATGTTGCTATTATAATTGGGGGCACCACAAACCACACCCATATAAGACAGGACAAACTTAATCTATCAGTATTGTGTGTATTCTGACTGTTCCACTGACTGGTGGTTCTCACATCTCTCTCCCTCTCCCCAGGCCTCCTTATTCCCTGAGACACAACAATACTAAATTCAGTTAATTAATGGCCCTATAATGGCCTCTAAGTGTTCAGAAAAAAAATAAAAAAGAAAAGTTGCACATCTCTCACCTTAAAGTTAGAAATGATTAGTGAGGAAGGCATGTTGAGAACCAAGATAGGCCAAAAGCTAGGTTTCTTGAGCCAGTTAGCCAGGTTGTGAATGCAAAGGAAAAGCTCTTGAAGGAAGTTCAAAGTGCTACTCCAGTGAACACATGAATGATAAAAATGGAACAGCCTTATTGCTGATGGGGAGAAAGTTTGTGTGGTCTGGATAGAAGGTCAAACCTGCCACAACATTCCCTTAAGTCAAAGCCATATTCAGAGCAAGGCCCTAACTCTTCTATTCCGTGAACACTGAGAGAGGTGAGGAAGCTGCAGTGGAAAAGTTTGAAGCTAGTAGAGGTTGGTTTATGAGGTTTAAGGAAAGAATCCATCTCTATAACATAAAAGTGCAAGGTGAAGCAACAAGTGCTGATGGAGAAGCTGTAGGTTATCCAGAAGATCTAGCTAAGATCATTGATTAAGGTGGCTACACTAAACAATAGATTTCATCAATGTTGACAAAACAACCTTTTATTGGAAGAAAATGCCATCTACAACTTTCATAACTAAAAAGAAGTCAATACCTGGCTTCAAAGAACAGGCTGTCTTGTTAGGGGCTGATGCAACTGGTGACTTCCAGTTGAAGCCAATGCTCATTTTAGCACTCCAAATATCCTACGTCCTTTAAAACTATGCTAAATTTACTCTGCCTGTGTTCTATAAACAAAACAACAAAGCCCGAATGATAGTGTATATGTTTACAGCATGGTTTATTGAATATTTTAAGCCCACTGTTAAGACCTACTGCTCAGAAAAAAAAAAAAAAAAAAGATACCTTTCAAAATATTATTGCTCATTGGCAACGCATCTGATCACCCAGGAGCTCTGATGAAAATATACAAGGAGATGAATGTTGTTTTCATGTCTGCTAACATAACATCCACGCTGCAGCCCAGGATCAAGCAGTAATTTTGACTTTTAAGTCTTATTATTTCAGAAATACATTTCATAAGGCTATAACAGCCACACATAGTGATTCTTCTGGTAGATCTTGGCAAAGTAAATTGAAAACAACCTTTTGGAAAGGATTCACCATTCTAGATGTCATTAAGAGCATTTGTGATTTGTAAGAAGAGGTAAAAATATTAGCAGGTATTTGGAAAAAGTTGATTCCAGCCCACATTGATGACTTTGAGGGATTCAGGACTTCAGTGGAGGAAGTAACTGCAGATGTGTTAGAAATAGCAAGGGAACTAGAATTAGAAGTGGAGCCTGACAATGTACTGAATTGCTGCAATCCCATGAGAAAACTTGAACAGGTGAAGAGTTGCCTCTTACGAATGAGCAAAGAAAATGGTTTTTTGAAATGGAATCTACTCCTGGTCAAGATACTATGAACATTGTTGAAATGACAAAAAATGATTTAGAATAGTTCATAAACTTAGTTGATAAAGCAGTAGCCCAGGTTTGAGAGGATTGACTTCAACTTTGAAAAAGTTTTACTGTAAGTAAAATGCTATCAAACAGCATCACATGCTACAGAGAAATCTTTCATGAAAGGAAGATCAATCAACATGGCAGACTTCATAATTGTCTTATTTTAAGAAACTGCCAAAGCCACCCCAACCCTCAGCATCCACCACCCTGATCAGTCAGCAACCATTGACAAACATCAAGACCCTCAACCAACAAAAGATTACAAGTTACTGAAGGCTCAGATTATTTTTAGTGTTTCTTTAACAATAATGTATTTTTAATTAGTTATGTACATTTTTTGGGCACAATGCTGTTGCACAATTAAAAGACTACAGAATGTTGTAAACATAAATTTTATGTGCACAACAGTTAATAGACTACAGTATAGTCTATCTAACTTTTATATGCACTGGGAAACAAGAAATTTGTGTGACTCACTTTTTTGTGATATTCACTTTATTGTGGTGGTCTGGGATTGAACCCACAATATGCCCAAGGTGTGCCTATACTACCTTTAACACAGAACAATTTGGAAAATTGTTTTCAGGGAATGGGAGAAAAATTATTCTTGGAACTGAAATCAAAACACAGCTCATTAAGTTTGTGGCATTTGCTTTGGTTTTTCTAAGAAAACTTAAGGCTTCATTTCTCTTTCCTTGGAATTGTCACTAACTAGTCACTTATTATTTGGTATTCACACAGCCCACATACTTCATAAATTGCATCTTGTCCTTTTGGAATAAACTCCACAGTATATTTTATTTGTTTATTTATTTATTTATTTTTATTGATATATCTTAGTTGTATGTATTTTGACGGTATATGTGACATTTTGATACCTGTATACAATGTGTCATGATCAAATCAGGGTAACTGGAATATCTATCACCCGAAACATTTATCTTTTCTTTGTGTTGAAAATGTTACAATTCTTCTCTTCTAGCTACTTTGAAATATACAATAAATTGTTGTTAATTTCCCTACTATACTATTGAATGCCATAACTTTTTCCTTCCATTTAACTGTATTTTTGTACCCCTTAACCAACTTCTCTTCATCCCTTCCTCCTCACTTCCTTTCCCAGACACTTGTAACCACCATTCTACTCTCTACCTCCATGAGGTCCACTTTTTTAGTGCCCACATGTGAATGAGAACATATAATATTTGTCTTTCTGTGCCTGACTTATTTCACTTAATGTAATGACCTCCAGTTTCATCCATGTTGCTGCTAGTGACAGGGTTTTATTCCACAGTATGCTTTAGAGATACTCCAATGTATTTGTAATATCCTTTGAAAAATACATTAAACAATTATCACTGTGGGCTAAGAATATGCACAAGTTAACAAATATATGGGGAAGTATTGAACCTCATTAGAAATAAAGGGAATAGAGGTTTGTGCTTCAAGTCGTTTTTTAAATTAAATTAGTGGTACTCTTTTCCATGGCTGGGAAAGTATAGATGGGCACAACCTTTTACCATCATGTAAGCCTTTAGCATATCCAAGCACTCTTTTTCCCAGTAATTCCATGTTTGAAAACCTATAACTGATGATGTAAGAGAGTATTTTAAATGTTGTACGAAAATGAGTTATACTGAATTTGTAATATAAAGAATATTCATAATCTAAATGCTCAATAATAAAATGGTGGAAGTAAGTTAGGACACATTCAACTTGACACAATATGATAAAGCCTTTAAAATAATGTGCATATTTTGTTAGCACGGGTAAACTCTTATATTAAAATGTTAGATTGAAAACTGCAATGCAAAAGGTACATATAATCACTATGTAATAAGGAAAACATAGAAAAAACTTAGAAAAGGAAATATACAATCAATGATGTTAAGAGTAATCATTCTTTAGGAGCTAAGCTTGTGGATTATTTTTTTCTTACTTCTATTTGCAATTTAGTTTCCAAGTTTTCCACATTTTGCATGCATGCTTTTATAACCAGGAATAAATAAAAGAAACATAAAGAAATGTAGGACTTGCTCCCTTCTCTCTTCCCCATTCC
>NW_016813612.1:720449-737246 GCF_001698545.2 Rhinopithecus bieti | reverse complement strand
GGGAGTTACCCGATTTTCCAGGTGTTGTGTGTCTCAGTTCCCCTGGCTAGGAAAACGGATCCCCTTCCCCCTTGCGCTTCCAGGTGAGGCGATGCCTCGCCCTGCTTCAGCTCTCACTGGTCAGGCTGCAGCAGCTGACCAGCACCGATTATCCGGCACTCCCTAGTGAGATGACCCCAGTACCTCAGTTGAAAATGCAGAAATCACCGGTCTTCTGTTTCGCTCGCGCTGGGAGTTGGAGACTAGAGCTGTTCCTATTCGGCCATCTTGCTCCGCCCCCCCACTAATTCTTTAATATCAACAGATTAAAGAACAAATAAATGTATCAAGATGACTTGCTATGGGTATGGGATTGAATTTGACTTTTCAGCTGAGTTGTTTCATTTAATCCTTATAAGAACTCTACAAAGGGCAAGTGATAAACCACATGTAGGGCCAGGGAAATCTGAAACCTGGAATGATTATGTGGTTATCCCAAGGTCACCTTGTTAGTCCCAAGTTCAGGAGTCTCCTTACAATATCCTCAGGAAAACAGCCTGAGCCTCTGGGTCCCCTGCCTTCAACTGCTCAACAGGCCTCCTTGCTCAACCAGGCCCTGCACCCTAGTTTAAGTCTTTAGAGCAATGGCCAGCCCGGGCTCCCTCAACTCAAAAGAATGGTGGTGATTTCTGCTTCCTCTTGAAGGCACCTGTGTCAACAAGGCCCTTAACTGCACACTTGGATTTCCTGTGCAGCTGTAGTAGTGAGAACAGACCTGAAAAGGGGAGTAACCATCAGGGAACACAGCCCCGACACAGCATAGTGGCCTCACAGCCCATGAGTATAGCATTGGCACTCCCCCTAACTGCTTTGTCACTCTGGCTGTCTTGCAGTCCATCTTACCTGAGGCCTTTCAGCTTGAACATTTATCCTATCTGGACCACAGAGTATGAGTTGGTGGTATCCACTGAATGATTGAATCCTTGGAAGTCTGTGTTCTTAGTGAAAGTATATACCATGACATTGCACATTAGGGGCATGAATTAAATCTTTAAGTTATTTTGGAAACCCATTGGCCTCCCAATTCATCTTTTAATAGGATTTAAAAGAGGAAGAAAAATGAAGCTTTACCTTGGTATACAAAGTTTGACAGGCTTTTTGTTAAATCTGTAATGTCCACAATACTTGAGCATTTAGGATACATTTATAGCCTGATCACCTTAGGTTTTTATTAACATGAGTTTGTTTGCATAAGGGACTATGATGGTTAATTTTATGTGTCAACTTGGCTAGGTCATATCACCTAGGTATTGAGTCAAACACTAGTCTGGATATTGCTATGAAAATATTTTTTAGATAAATTAATTTAAATCAATAGACTTTGAATAAAGCAAATTGCCCTTCATAATGTGGGTGAGCCTCATTCAATCCACTAAAGGCCTTGAGAGAAAAAAGACTTTCCCAAAGAAGAGGGATTTCTTCCAGCAGTCTGCCTTCAAACTCAAGCTGCAACATCCACTCTTCCCTGTGTCTCCAGCCTGCCATCCACCCTACAAAGTGTGGACTTGCCGGCCTCCACAATCTCATAAGCCATTTCCTTAAAATAAATGTCTCTCTCTCTGACACTTTAGCTAGATGTTAGCTAGGATGAAGGGGGAGTGGATGCCTTGGCAACCGTCAGTGTCTGCCACAAGGCATATTTTCAAATTACTGGGAATTTTAGCAACTGACAAAACATCACACTGGCTAATAGCATAGTTCTTATTAACTGACTACAGATTCATGGATCAAGGGACACGACTGAGAGGGCCACATTTTTTGGCCTTGGAGCAATTAGGGTACTTAAGAAATCATGGGTTCTTAAGCTCCATTTTCTTTTAACAGTTACCAGCCTAGCAGATGTCATCACTGACTTTGCTCATTTACATGGCAGGGAAAAAATGGCAAATTTTTAACGCTTTAAACTCTGATATTTAAGTTTTGTACCCAGTCTTGAGGCCTTTAGGCATTTCCTCATCACCACCTTTTTAGCATATAATCGATCAAGTACATCCCCACTAATCACACCAGTGCTTGATATATCTTAGTGGCATTATGATGAAAACTACTCCTGAAAATATAATAAGCTGCAGTATTAGATATGCTACAAATGTGCTTTAAAGTTTTCAGGAAAAAAATAAAATGGGAAAGTTTATCTTTTGTTCTAGTGCCCGTATAAAAAGACTATCAAATAGAAAACAAACTGCCATCATAGGTAATGTTCCTCATTTAGCCCTTAATTGATGATACCTTTAAATTAAGAGAGAAAATCAATAGAAAATGCTCTTTAAAATTGAGGCAACGGTTGAACAGTTTGTCACCAGTTGAGGGGGGAAAAAAGCCAAAAACATAAAAAGCACCTGTGACTCGGATGTTTGATGACTTCTGGAGGAAGAGTATGCCTGTCTCTCTGGTTTGCTTCTCATTACTCAGCCATACCATACCAAGGACATGAAGAGGCCCTTATAACAGATAATCCCCGTTATAATCATGTTTCATCTGTCCATAGCACTTTACTGTTTTCAAATGTTTTGGTTGAGGAGTTACATCCAGGCCAAACAAACCTTGTTACAATGCCTTTTACTAAGAAACATAGCTCCTCTACTCTGGCCAGTCTTGGACCAGGATCTAGACAGCAAATGTAAGCTGAGAGCCCCACAATAGATTCCAACTTTAACATGAGCTGGAGGTTTTCTTTAGCTGGATAATACAGAAATAAGAGAATTAATTGAGAATGACTAAATCCATGCCATGAACCAAACCATATATGATTATTAGCATTCACATAAACATTATTGCAATTCAAAAAGTATTAAATAGGATGCAGAGGGGTTTTGATGTTAACATCTAATTCCTCCCCACTAAGGAAGTGATAAAAGCTTAGCCAGGAGGTGTGAGAGGCATCCCTGGCTCTTTAGCAAGCTTATGTGGTTCTTTGAAGATCACCAGCTTGCTTTGGGAACCATGCCTGGACATTCTTTCTGTTCCTCGGGATATAATTAAACATGAAGCTAGTTAAGGCAAGGGGGTACTTCCCTTGCCACCACCACACATATCTTATGATTCATTTGCCTCCTAGCAGTGTTTATTCTACAGCTTCCAACTTCCCTATCAGTTTTCCTGATGGAGAACAGGGGAGAACTTATGGGGTTGGTTTTCAGCTAAGTACTTGCTGGCTTTAGACCTTTGACCTCAAGCTGGAAGCCCGCATCCCACTTCTTGACGACCCTAAGCACAGCAAGTATACTCTTTTAGTCTCTCCTCAGAGTCTTTCCCATACCACAGCTTCTCTGGGCTTATGGTTTTCTTTTCTGGATAAATATGTCTGTTTCCCAGCTGCTGTAGGGGCAAGCTTTAATTAGAGAGAATTTTATTTAACAACCACTACGTGCTAGGCACTGCTCTAAGAGCATTATAAATATTAACTCTTTAAATATTCATAATTATACCAGGAGGTAGGTACTATTATTTTCTCCATTATATTTATAGAGAAACTTAAGCACGAAGAAGCTAAATAACTTAGGTTAATTAATAGATTAGATTTCACTAAACGGCTTTAGTTTAATAGATTGAATTGGATTAACTGAAAACCCGTAGCACATTATAAAATGAAGCAGGTTGGGTACCTTCCCAAAGTTGTCAGTCTGTGGTGTGTGTTGGAATTCCAGACTCTGGAATTAAATACTTGAATTGAAATCCACTATTCACTATGCAAAGGGTAGGGGTAGCAATGCCCATCCCTTGGAGTTGTTGTGAGGATTAAAACGAGGAAATTTGCTTCAGTACCTGACATTTATCTGTTTAGTGAATATCAGTTACTATTATTAATCACTGCTGTTATATGATAACAACAGTGTTGCAGGCTTCTCTAGGAGCCCTAAAGAACAGCCGCTTAACAACTATGGACTACTCTGGAATGAACCTCAACACACCCCCACCTTCCACACCTTCTCTTCTTTCCTCTCTCCACCCTCATGCTTGGTTCCCTATCTACTGGATTCCGGTAAGCTCCAGATTCACAAAAAGAGCCTCAATTAAGATTTTGGAGAAGCCTAAACAGTCCTATCTCAAAGGCTGCCAGGAGCCAGGGTGTTCTTCACATTTTCCCTCAGCCTGACTCATCAAAGCAGGCTTGTTACTGGGATTGCATTTTGGGACTAAGGCAGCTGGTGTTTCAAAGGGGCTGAAGTTAAAAGAAGGAGAATTGAAAAATATCTCTTTTCTAACACATCAGAACCCTTGAATGGATTAAAACAGCAATTAGAAGCTAATGTGTTAATCTAGACAACTTCCGTATGTCATAAGACAGGAGAATGATGCTGAGCTATAAGAACAGGCACCATATGCTTTGGTAACTCCCAGCAAGTCCTGCTCAGAGGCCCCAGTGGCTCCTCACAGACCATCACTATCCCAGAACTCATACTTTCTCTGGCACAATGGTGCACACATGGAGTGATGGAGCCTAAAATATGTTATCAAAGGTAATGATCTTCTGCACTAGAAACTGGTGTTTTGGGAAGGCCAGAATTTTCCTCTGCTAGCGACATCTTCCAGAGGAAGGGATGGGGCTTTGCTTTCTTTTGGGATTCTTTTCCACCCTATATCCATTCATTAAGTTCACGCATCAGACAGATTAATGGGTTTGAATGCTGGATTAGACACTTATTTGCTGGGTGATCCTGGACAAGTTATTCAACCCTTCTGAGTTTGGAAATAACAATACTTTCCTCAAAAGATTATTGTAGAGGAAAAGAGGGATACAGCATATAAATCCCTTAGCAATGGCTTAGCTGCAATGACTCACAGCTATTACTATGATGTTTTCATTTTGAAGTTGCTGCATGGGTATTTCCTTTACTTTATAAAATATTTAGCACAATATCATTGCTTATGATTATGAAGCCATTTTCTCAACGTGTAGCATGTCTTTTTTAGCACAGCAAACAATTTAATTTCTATAATTAATTCCCATAATTTTTTTTCCCAGCATCGACCTAAGGCAGTTAAAGACACCACCACTTGGGAATTGGTGAATGAGAAGAGTTAGGTACCTTCTGAAAGACTTCATAGGATCATACAGTGAATGAGGATATTAAGACTCAAATCATCATTTAATAAACTTAAGTGTGTATTACTTTAAGTTTTGAAGTCCCTAGAAACTAAAAAATACGTGTAGAAGACTACAGCTTCAAGACAAACATCAAATGAAAACTATTTGTACTGTCTCTCAATAGGCGTTTCATTTTTTCTGCTCAAAAGTTTTAATCATCAAGCTAAGTTAACATGATATAGCTAACATTTTTCAACTTGACTACATGAATGTCTTCTTTGATGTGCAATTTTTAAAAGTTTGCTATGTAATAATAAAGTTATACCAAGAGAATTAAGAATGAGACTACAAATACTTACGGCTCCTTCACTCAGCTTACGAACTAAAACTGTCTATCCTAAGGAAGACCCTCTGTCCTCTTTTTTAATTGCACCTGCACATCTCTTCCCCCCTCCATATCCTGGCAGTGGTTGTACAGAAGCTACGCACCACCACCCACTTTTTATCTTCACTGTCATATTTACTATGACTCTTCAGGTGCTTTTCATGTGCTTATTTCATCTAAAACAAAAATTCACAACAGACTCTAATCCAACCTGCCTCAAGGCCAAATTTCACAAGATACATTTTTTTTTTTTTGCTTTTTAAATTGTGATATAATATACATAATATAAAACGTAACCATTATTAAATATACAGCTCAGTAGCATTAAGTACACTCACGTTGTTGTGCAACCATCACCATCCATCTCCAGAAATTTTTCATCATTCCAAACTGAAGCTCTATGCCCATTAAATAGTAACTGCCTATTCCTTTCCTCCCCCAGTTCCTGGCAACTACCACTTTACTTTCTGTCTCTGAATTTGACTACTTTAGGTACCTCATATAAGTGGAATCATACAGTAGTTTGCCTTTTCTGTCTTACAACTGCGGTCCTCAACCTTTTTGGCATCGGGGCGGGTTTTGTGGAAGACAGTTTTTCCACTTACAGTGTGGGGGCAGGGATGCTTTCAGAATGAAACTGTTCCACCTAAGATCATCAGGCTTAGGGCCTCGTAAGGAGAGCACAACCTAGATCCCTCCCATGTGCAGTTCACAATCAGGTTCGTGCTTCTGGGAGAACCTAATGCTGCCACTGAGCTTTTGTGGAGCCAGTCTGTGGCCTGGGGGTTGGGGACCCCTGTCTTACCAAATACATTTTAAACATTTAAATTTTACCCCAGCTTATGCTTAAAGTGGTCTGCAGTATCTTACCCAAAGAACTTTACTAGCATGAAAAGACACAGACATAAATTTTAAAATAGTAATAGAAATCTATAAGTATAATTCAAAAATGCACCCTGCTGTGAATGACACGATTCCAGACATTGGACCACACATTTATGTCCGGGTCACTTAATGCCCAAAGCAGAACATAAAACTTGATCAATTACATAATTCTTATAGAGAAAATAATGACTTCCAAGCAAACCAAGTATTTCAGGGCTCTTTAATTCTGAAAGATTTTTCTCCCTTTCATTCTTTGCAGGGAAACATTAATGTGGAGGACTGTATCCTTGATAATGGCCTCATAGTATTTCACAGGACTGCTCCTTAAAAAGCATAACTCCACAAGAGCTCTAAAAAAGGCCTGAGAGTGAGGCCAAGGAAGCATGGCTTATATTGACATTATTTATACAGTCATTTAACAACAGTTCACCAAGTCACCTGTGAGCATGGATTACAAAGGCAAATGAGGTGCAATTCTTATCCTCAATGAGATTACAAGTCATAGCCTGTGCTTTTGATGAAGGACCCTCAACCCCTGGACTGATACTGGTCTGCAACCTGTTAGGAACCAGCCTGGTTCCTAACAAATCAGCAGCGGCATTAGATTCTCATAAGAGCACGAACCCTATTGTGAATTGTGTGCGAGGAATCTAGGGTACGTGCTCCTCATGAGAATCTAATGCCTGATCTCAAAACCATACAGCCCCTTACCACCCTGGTCTGTGGAAAAGTTGTCTTCCGCAAAACCATTCCATGGTACCAAAAATGTTAGGGACTGCTGCTTTTGATGATCAGATTAGATTCAGGAGCAAGAAATAGAGGCTCCATGTCCTTTAACATTCTTACATATCATTTTCTGCAGTCCAGCTTCTGAGAGATGTTGGGCATCTAAAAGTTGTCTTCCCCAGCAAAGGCATTCTATATGGTGGATTATTATGAGCTCCATATACCTTAAAGCACAAACCAACAGATTGATGGCTCCCCCTGCCCAAGTGAGACCTCCCACGTGGAATGAGTCATAAAAGATGTCAGACAAAGCCAAAGCAAGATGCATTTGCCTTTTGACATAAGAATCTGTGATGGGGAAGAAAGCACGGGAGGAAGAGGGTCATTTTGATGTTCTCTTCTGCAGTAGGAACCATCTCCCAGCTTTTCTGACCTGACTTGTTCCCTACCGTAATCTCCTGGATGCAGAAGTCCCTCAGACCCATCAGGCAAACTAAGAATCTTGTTGGGGTTGGGGTCAGAATATGAGCCATCAGAGAGATGGCTGGATCAGGGGACTCAGACAATTATGTGTGGTACACTGGTTGGTGGATGGGAGGGATGGCAGGTCAGGAATGAAGACAGGCGAGCTGAAAATGGGAAATGTGGAAATGCAGTCCATCCTGATGGCTCTTCTCAGGAGTTTGACCATAGAGAATGGGGTAAAAGCTGGGAAAGTTGTGGGGTCAAGGAGAGGCTGACAGTTTATTTGCCATGTGTGATTTCAGAACATGTGTGATGATTCAGCAGAAAGGGAGAAATTGATGATTGGGGCACAAGGGTAAACTCCAGGTGTGAGGCTCTTAGGAATCTGAGGAGCTGGGACTCACTCAGAGCAGGAGTGAGGGCCTGGCTTCTGATGGAAGGGAATGTTCCCAGTATTTTCAGAGGTTTGGGGACAGGATGCAGATGCTGGGGAGGTTGAGGTGCAGAGGCACTCCCACTTGGTCCTTCATTTTCTCACAGAGGGTAGTTTGGAAGTTTGAGAAGACAGGACATACAAAAGAGTTGTCTCAGGACACAGGGATTTTATTGGTCATATGTTGGTTATTTGCTTTGGGGTGTGGCATGGTGAGATCATTACTTGCCTTTCACAGAGCACAGCACCTTCAGGGTCACAAAGGAGCTGGCTGGTTCTCTGGTTGGGACACCTATATCTGAACCTGGGAGTAGAAACTAGGGCCAGACTCTCTGCTGGACAAACACAAAGGAATCTCTGCTCAGAATGGCATGTCCATTCAAAGTCTGTGGTGCTTGTTTAATGGGAAGCCACCCAGTTTGGTTGTGTGATTTTCTACAGCTTATTCAGTGGCTCAGGGGCCACAAGCAGAAAGTAGGCTGTAGGGCTTGCCTGGGCCAAGCATCAAGATAGGTGCTTAGTGCACTAAGTTTTAAACTTTATTACTCTATTACATGCCTATTTATTTATTTATTTATTGGAGACACAGTATTGCTCTCTCACCCAGGCTGGAGTGCAGTGGCTTGATCTTGGATTACTGCAACCTCTACCTCCCAGATTCAAGCAATTCTCATGTTTCAGCCTCCTGAGTAGCTGGGAATACAGGTGCACACCACCATGCCCAGCTAATTTTTTGTATTTTAGTAGAGACAGGGTTTCACCATGTTGCCCAGGCTAGTCTCGAAGTCCTGACCTCAAGCAATCCGTCCACCTTGGCCTCCTAAAGTGCTGTGATTACAGGCATGAGCCACCGCACCCAGCTGGCATTTTAAAAAATAAGTTTTTGCTAAATACTGTTTTACTACATCTATATATTTTATGTGTAATATTTTATTGTCACTCAATCCAAAATATATTCAAATTTCTTTTGTGATTTCTTCTTTAACTGTGGATGATTTAGAAGTGTGTTTTTAAAATTTCTAAGTATGTAGAGATATCTTGATTATATTTATATTATTGATTTCTAACTTAATTGAATAGATATCAGAGAACTCTTTTGTATCATTTCAGTCCTGTGAAATGTTTTGAGACTTGCTTTGTGGTCCAGTATATGGCTAGTTCTTATAAACATGGTGTGTTCTTTTTTTAAAAAAATGTATATTGTGCAGTTGTTGGATATAGTGACATATATAGAGAGAGGGAGATACAGATATCCATCCATAGGCAAGGTTTATTCATGATATTAAATTCTCCTATATTCTTTATGATCTACCTGTTGCATCATTTTGAAAAAAGGTATATTAAAATATTCATACTTTGAGTTCCAGGGCTGGGACCTGCTTTCTCATTTGGTATTTTGATAGAATGTACAAGAGAAATTAGAACTTTTTACTGAGAAAATTCTGACTGGTTACAAATTGAAGAAGAAGCTAAAATTATCCCGACTCTCACAAATACATGAGTTGGTAGATTTTAAAAACTGAGATCGAACCTAATGTTACCAGAAGTATGAGGGTTCTGTGTTCCTGTCTTCTTGGAGGAAAGGATTCCACCACGTGACCAATTAGTAAACTAAGCAAAAGGTTTATTAAGGAAATAAGAGCGGGCTGGCCTGCCTGGGAGCAGCCCCATTTATTATGTCGGACTCTTCCTGCCTCTGTCTCAAGTCTCTGCCTTTGTCTTATCTCATTTCCCAGTTCTGTCTTAAGTCTCCACCTTTGTCCCCACCTAGTTCCTGCCCAGGTTTGTGGGATTCTGCCTTACTCTCAGTTGACACGCATGCCGCGGGGCTCAATGATCAGTACGAATCCTACCTAATGGTTACAACCATCTCTGGAAGGTTCTGTAGCAGTCAAATCTGTATTTATTGCCTCTGCGTATCTCTTAGAAATTTCCCTTTTGCCCTTCTTATCAGCATGTAGCTACATTCTGACATGTTAATTACAGAGTAAGTGATTACTGGGCGTCTTAAGGGACATTTCAGGGCATTCCTTTCTACATAGGTAGTTTCCCACCTCTCTGCTCATATCTAGCAGCATGTTTCAGTCGGTCTCTGGGGCGTGAGACTTTCCAGAGCCTTCCCCACCAGGGGCTCCCCCTCCTGTTTATGTCTAGCTATCTGCCTACTCTAACACTAAGGACCTTTCAATAATACTCTTTAACTGTATAGATCAGAGGTCCAAAGAAGAGCATGACAATCACTGTAGTTGATAGAAATCTGGAATTAGAACCCAATACTCTTTCCATTCTTGTACTCCTTTAGCAACTAGTAGTTTAGTCTGTAGCATATTTTAAGATTGAAATATTTCCACTTGAATATTTAGAAATTTTTTTTTTTTTTTTTTTTTTTGGAGATGGAGTCTTACTCTGTCACCCAGGCTGGAGTGCAGTGGTGCAATCTCGACTCACTGCAAGCTCCCTCTCCCAGGTTCATGCCATTCTTCTTCCTCAGCCTCCCAGGTAACTGGGACTACAGGCGCCCACTACCACACCTGGCTAATTTTTTGTATTTTTAGTAGAGACAAGATTTCACCATGTTAGCCAGGATGGTTTCGATCTCCACCTCGGCCTCCCAAAGTGCTGGGATTACATGCGTGACAGAAACTCTTGCCTATGCGTTCTTATGTCAAAGAAAAACTCACAATGGAATTTGGAGAATTTTTAAGAAATAGAGAAAATTTAAATGATACATATTAAAATTAAACTACAGAGCACACCTAAATCTGTCCTCTGAGGAAATTTTGTAGTATTAAATTTATGTCACTAATATAAAAGAAGAACGAAAAATGAACTGAGCTTCTAACTTAGTAACTTCAAAGAGTAACAGTAAAATAAACCCAAGGAAAGCAGAAAAGATGAAATCATGAAAGATGAAAGCAGAAACTAATTAATTTAAGCAGAAAGGCTTGAGAGAATGAGAAGACAAGACTACAAACTGGGAGAAAATATTGACAAAACATACATCTGATAAAAGAGCTATCCAAAATATACAAAGAACTCTTAAAACTCAACCATAAGAAAACAACCTAATTCGAAAGAGCAAAGACCTTAATAAACACCTTAGAAGATATGTAGATGTCAAATAAACATATGAAAAGATATTTCACATCATATGTTATCAGGAAAACTGCAAATTAAGACTCTTTTCCATTGCATATGATACCAATTCAAAGAGCTAGTTTCCCCAAATTTTAAAAGTTAGTACAAAACAAAGATACCAGAATAGAAAAAAATCATGTGAAGTAAGTAGCTTACAGGCAAGGAAACAGTTGTGAAACACAAGAAAAGATATTTACTTTATAACTGAAACAATACAACAGAAATGAAAATTCATTTTTCATCTATAAAATTAACAAAACATTTAAGTTTCATGACATCGAGTATTGATACATGTATATGGGAAAACAGGCAATCTATCACACAATTACTGGAAATGTAAGTGGTGCCAACTTTTAGCGGACAATTTACACATACTTTCCAATTCTAAATATTCACTAAACTTGACCAACTTACAAAAGAGTGGCAAAGATACAAATAAGTACAGTGGTACTTATTAAAGCATTGTTTCTAATGCCTAAGGAAAACTGGAAACTATATAAATGTTCATTAATCAAGGACTAGTTTTAAAAATTCAAACATCCATTCCATGAAGTACTGAAGTAGATCCATCCATCTGTCCTGATGGGAGAAGGGCGAGAGCATGTCTTTGGAGCCAAACCTCCTGGGTGCAAATCCCAACTCTGCCATTTACTAGCTGTGTAATATGAGGCAAGTTATTCAGTCTCTCTGTGCCTCAATCTTCTTGTGTAAAATGTGTGTAATAGTGCCCATCCCAGAGGACTATTGTTAGATTTAAATAACTTAATAAAATGCTTAGAACAGTGCCACCACAGAATAATCTTTCAGTAAATATTAATTATTATACATTATTATTAAGTGGCACAAATGCAGGACATAAGCCAGTGTGTAGTATGGTCTCTTCTGTGGAAGAAAGGGAGTGGAGTAAATGAGGGAATGAGGAGACAGAGAGGGAAGGTGGGGGAAAAGCATAGAAATACTTAAATGTGGAGGGGAAGAGACTTATCAGCTTCATTTGACACTTTTTTCTGCATTCCTTGAATTGCCTAACTGTATTGTCGGGAAAGCTAATCTGTGATAACAAAGAAACCCCAAAGGCTGGGCATGCTCACGCCTGTAATCCTAGCAATCTGGGAAGCCAAGGCAGGTGGGTCACTTGAGCCCAGGAGTTCGAGACCAGCCTGGCCAACATGGTAAAACCTCATCTCTAAAAACTAAAATGAAATGAGCCGGGCATAGTGGTGCATGCCTGTAGTCCCAGCTACTTGGGAGGCTGAGGTGGAAGGATCACTTGAGCCTAGGAGATTGAGGCTGCAATGAGCTGTGATTACACTACGGCTTCCTAGTGTCACTCTGGACACCAGAGCAAGACTCTGTCTCAAAAAATAAAAATAAGAAACTCCCAAAATGTAGTGATTTAAAAACAAAAAAGTAATTATCTTTCTCAGGGAAGTCCAAGGAGAGTGCTCCAGGTTGACCAGTATGTATGTTTATATTCCATACAGTCACTCAAGGCTCCACAGCTCTGCCATCCCCTAGGGGCATAGTTTTTACATTTGACTGCATATTAGAATCCTTGGCAGAGCTTTGGGAAAAAATCACGTTGCCCAGCTACAAACCATATCAATTAAATCAGAATCACTGGGCCAGGGCCCAGGCATTAATATTTACTCCGGAGGATTCTTGCGCAGCCAAGTACCTTAGGGCTTTATCATCTAATTGTTGATGCCCAGGCCATCTATGGTTTAAGCCTCTGAGAAGGCGAGGAGAGCACAGAGGAGGACTACCTTCTGTATAAAGGTCCTGGCCCAAAACAGGCACACATCATTTGTGCTCCCATTCCATTGTCAAGAGCATAATCACACTCTTATGCTTAGCTCAAAAGGGGACTGGCAGCCACATGGCTAAAATTCTGTTTCTAGAAAAGAAGGGTAAAAAGGATTTTGGTGGTCAGCTAGCAGGGTCTGTGACATAAACCATGTGAGAGTATTACCCTCCCACACAAAAAATTACAACACTAGAGATTATGGCCTAACTTTTTCTTTATAATTTTCTGTATTTCAGAACTTTAATGTTAATTTTAAGTTAGAAAAGGAAACATAGTTAACCCTTTTTCACTGCATATGACAGCTTACAACGTACTGTTGTATGACTTTCTCATTTCAATTAGAGGGTAAAACCACGAGCCCTTTGGAATCATGATTTTGGTACCACATGCAGTTTAGAAATTTGAGTGTACCTATCCCAAACACTGCTGAATTCAAGACTCTCTTCCTTCCGAAGTTTATATATGGACAAGCCTCCTGCAGGCTCCTCCTCAACTGCTGGTAAGAGAGATTCTAGTGGTCTCCTCTCCTTTCCTCACCCTCAAGCCTCCCAGATTAGCACTTGTAAAATCATTTCTTATGCTGCAGCAGGCAGGTTGTCTGCCAAGAATTGGCTTGTGCTCTGGAGAAAAGAGCCCTATTTTAAGAGACACCACAGACTGCCCGTTTGCTGAAGGAGACATGGGAGTGCTGGGACTTCCACCTGTCAAAACATGATTTGGAGTTCTTTTGGAAGGCGGAATATGCTCAGAGACCACAAAACCCACTCCCTCCAGACCCTCTTCATTCTCCAGTTTCACTTCATTTCCACGTCATTTGGCGCTCCTTAATCCTGGAGGTGAGGCCAAGTAACGTGATGGATGTTAGAAGGGGAAAAGGTTAGATTTCCTAATTTAGCAGTGAAAACCCCAGAAAGAGGAAACAGAAGCTAGAAAAATATGCTCCCTTGTTGTCAGTAGAGATGAAGGGATTTTAAATGTGGTACCTAGAAGTAGACTATTCGAAGATCACACAGTTTACCATTTAGCCTTCTGAGACACTTGAGAGTAAAAGGGAGCACCCTTCATTACAACGGACTAACAGCCATACCAAGGCTATCCTGGGCAACTGGTCTACATGGTGTCTTCCTAGTTAGGTGGCCCCTTTCACTAACAGACAAGTCATCTTCGGTCTGTATTTCTAACTTTTTAGTGTCCAGTAGGCCTGTGACCTACATAGTTGTTATGCTGAATCAGGGAAATGCAGCTTCATCAGGGACAGTTGCCATTAAATCCACTGGGCCAAAGAGTCCTATTGGCAGCTCACACCTCTGTCAAAGACAGCCCAGACCTTAACCTTAAAGTAGGTACATTTAGCTTTCAGAGCACATATGAGTGCTAAAACAATCAGGACTTTTCCTGGTTGTACATAAGAAAGAGCAATGGATGCCCAAGTTCCATGCATTTGCTAGGTGCACTCTTTTTGTAGGATTCTAGAACATTTCATTCCAAGAGCCTTTGCAAAAACCAACACAGGATCTGAGAATGCATGTGTGCTGGCTAAACTGTGGTATAAACTCATACCAGTTAGCCAAGTTCAGAAGGCTAGGGCCAAGGGAGCTGGAAGTATAGCATTGTTCACAGCATTGCATAAGAGAAGATATTTCCATTGCAATACAAAATAACTTTGACTATATGTGAAGCATATGTGATTCCTTTTAAAAAATTAATTCTAATTATATATAGAGATTTTTCAAGGTTTACTAAGAAACTAATTTTACCATATTAAAACAATTTTATTTCTTCCTTCCTTATACATTTCTTTTCTTTCTCTTGTTTTATTGCCTTGGCTGAAATCTCCAGTGAAAGCTGAATAACATATCACTAACAACCTTGGAAAGGTCCTGATATTACGGGAAATACTGTTACCATTTCACTAGTGTATGTGAGATTGGCTGTAGGGAGTTTTAAAAGCTCCTTTCCAGAATCAGGAAGTTCCTTTTTATTCCTACATTGCCAAGAGATTGTAACATGAGTGATGTAGTTTTCCTTCTCCCTTAACTTGGTGAATTATATTAATTAGTTTTCTAAAAATTAAACTAACTTGCATTCCTGGCACAAACCCAGCTTGGTTGTGTATTGTGATTTATACTCTGCTTATATTTATTAGTATTTTTGTTCACAGCTGAGATTGACCTATAATTTTCAAATCTGTTGCTCTTCTTGATCAGGTTTTAGTTTTTGGTAATAATGTTACACTATCCTCATAAACTGAGTAAGGCACTACGCCTTCTTTTCCTATTTTCTTTAAAAAAAAAGTGTATATAAAATTGGATTAGTTGTTCCTTAATTTATAGTAGAACTTACTTCCTTGAGACTGTTTCTTTAATGAGTGTAGAATTATTCATGTTTTGTATTTTATTTTGAGTTGGTTTCTAGTAAGGAATAGATTCTAGGAATTTGTTTATCTAACTTTCCAATTAATTTGCAAACTTATTTATAATCTTCTCTAAGTGTGTATGCATCTGTCTGCATTTCTAGTATCATGCCTGTTAGTATTTGTCACTTCTTTTTTTCTTTTTTAAGATGGGAGTTATCTTTTTCTCTTTTCAAAAAACCAATTTCTGACTTGCTAGATTCTCTCTACCGAATATTTGTTTCCTATTCTAACTTCTTCTTTTTTTGCTTCCATCTACTTTCTTTGGGCTTTTTCTACTCTTCTTTGTCTAATTTCTGATGATGGATACCTAGCTTATTTATTTTCAGCCTTTCTTCTTTTCTCACTAAATTCTTCTCTATATATCATAGTAACTAGATGTAGTCTTTTATCATCGTTCAATTCTCAGTATTCTAAATTTCTAGTTTGATTTTTTTCTTTGACCCATGTGTTATCTAAAACACATTTTTAAATTAACAAAATATGAGGTTTTCCAAATTGTGTTTTTGCTATTGATTTCAAACTTAATTGTGTTGTCTTCAGAGACTGTGGCCTGTATGATACCACTTCTCTGAAATTTATTTAGACTTACCTGCCCATGTTATGGTCAACTTTCCTAAGTATTTTACAGGTGCTTGAGGAGAATATATATTCATGAATTTTTGAGTACAGTGTCTTATGTATGATCTTTAGATCAAGCTTGATATTGTGCTGCTCAAATCTTCTATATTCTTGCTCAATTTTTGCCTGCTTGTTATATCAATTACTAAAAAAGCCATTTCAGAATCTACCACAACAATAGATTTGTCTGTTTCCTTTTGCAATTTTGTCTGTTTATGCTTTATGCATTTTGAGGCCAAGTTATTAGGTACATACAAGTTTGGAATTGCTATATATTTCTTTTTCACTTTGGCTCTCTGCACTGCATTTTGGATAATTTGTTTACATCTGTCCTTCATTTTACTAATTATCTGTCGAGTTGTGTTTAATCTGCTATATAGCCTATCCTATGTCGTTTTTGCTATTACTTTCTTTTTTTTTTTATTGTTATACTTTAAGTTCTAGGGTACATGTGCATAATGTGCAGGTTTGTTACATATGTATACTTGTGCCATGTTGGTGTGCTGCACCCATTAACTCGTCAGCACACATCAACTCGTCATTTACATCAGGTATAACTCCCCCCACCCCATGATAGGCCCCGGTGTGTGATATTCACCTTCCTGAGTCCAAGTGATCTCATTGTTCAGTTCCCACCTATGAGTGAGAACATGCGGTGTTGGTTTTCTGTTCTTGCAATAGTTTGCTGAGAATGATGGTTTCCAGCTGCATCCATGTCCCTACAAAGGACACAAACTCATCCTTTTTTATGGCTGCATAGTATTCCATGGTGTATATGTGCCACATTTTCTTAATCCAGTCTGTCACTGATGGACATTTGGGTTGATTCCAAGTCTTTGCTATTGTGAATAGTGCC
>NW_016813612.1:717856-720318 GCF_001698545.2 Rhinopithecus bieti | reverse complement strand
GTTGTTTCCTGACTTTTTAATGATTGCCATGCTAACTGGTGTGAGATGGTATCAAAAGTGGTTTTGATTTGCATTTCTCTGATGATTTGCCATTACTTTTAATGACAACCTAACAATGTGATGTTATGACATATGTATACAATGTAAAATAATTAAATGAAGCTAATTAATATATTCATTACCTCACACACCATTTTTTTGTGGTGAGAACATTTGGAATTTATTCTCTTAGCAATTTTGAAATACAATGTATATTATTAGCTCTAGTCAACATGTTGTGTAGTAGATCTCAAAAATGTATTCCCTCTGTCTAACTGAAACTATGTACCCTTTGACCAACATCTCCCCATGCCCCCATCCCAGCCTCTGCTAACCACCATTCTACTCTCTGCTGTTATGAGTTCTACTGTTTTATATTCCACGTATGAGCAAGATCATGTAGTAGTTGTCTTTCTTTACTGACTTCTTTCACTTAGCATAATGTCCTCCAGGATCACCCATGTTGTTGTGAATGACAGAACTTCCTTCTTTTTTAAGGCTGAATAGCATTCATTATGTGTATATACCACATCTTCTTTACCTACTAAATGGCCATTATCAAAAAGACAAAAGATAACAAGTGTTATCAAGGATGTGGAGGAAAGAGAACCCTTGTACACTGTTGATGGGAATGTAATTTAGTATAGCCATTATGTAAAATTACATGGAGGTTTCTCAAAAACTAAAAATAGAACTACCATGTGATCACCAATTCCACTTCTGGATCTATATCCAAGGAATTTGAAATCAGTGTATCAAAGAGATACCTGCACTCTCATGTTCATCGCAGCATTACTCACAAGAGCCAAGATATGGAATCAGCCTGGCATTTATGAACCTCACCATTGCAGGAGCTGGTGGCTGAAATCAGTGCTCCCTGCCAGTCTGAGAAGTCTACATTCAGTTGATCACATTCAAAATTTCACACACCTGTCTTTTTCATGTAAAGTTTTTCATTAATGGCTTTATATTTAATTATCCAAAATGATGAACTCCAAGATTACTTATTTTCTGGGCCAGAAATCAACAAATCATCTCTCTAGCATTTAATGTTCTGTGTGCTTTTCCTGTGATCATTAGGCATAGAACTCAGGAACTTTATAATTTTCATTAGGGCCTAGTTACCAGATTAAAGCATAAATCTTATTGCTAATTACAATGGCTGAGGAAAAACAAAAACAGAAACTAACTTTTTCACCATCCTGACATGGCTCCTTTAAATGGGCTGCCTAATCATGAAGGAAATGGCGTGTGTGATGGATACATTTTTCATCTTGATGCTCAAGAAGTCAACTGCATTTCTTTTGCAGATAAATTTTTGGGAAGTGGTCCCATTACTCTTTCTGTAATAAGACACTTAAGAAGATAAAGTCAGATTAAAAGCAAGCCTTCTACCCATAAAATAGTCCAGAATAATATTGGATCATTTGAGTGGGGAGCCCAATTTAAAGAAGCTGAGCATTATCTTACATTTAACAGACATTTGAGTTTAGCAAAGATTAGAAAACAAAATTTCTTGCTAGCTCATGAGGGAGCTCACAGGAATTTAGTCATTCATTCAACACCTGTTTAATGAGTGGCTGCTGTGCACTGTGTGCCAGCTTTAGGGAGTCGGGTATGAACAGGCATAATTCTGTCTCTGCAGGGCTCATGGCCTAGAGAAGGAACAAACAGATTATCGTGTGATTCCAGTCAGGGAATGCTGAAAGGTCTAATGCTGTGAATGGGTCTCCATTCAGACCGTAGGGATGACAGATGTGGCATTATAATTCCTCTTGAAGGATTGGGGAGCTGGGTAGACAAACGCAGATTTGTCAGTGTTGGAGGCCAGACGGGAAGAAGCACAGTCCTGGAGGGCCCAATGTGGCTAAGATTGCTTTCTTCCTTATTCCTCCTTCTTCCGTTTCCCTCTTCTCTTCTTCTTAATTTCCATCTTCAGTAATAGTAAAGCATAGTATAGGTGGTAAGGGGCAAAGGGAAGAAGAATACTGAATTATCAGAGAAGAGTCTCTTCCTTTTGGACTCCCTAGATACCAGACCTGGTACACAAC
The DNA here is from genome assembly GCF_001698545.2 of Rhinopithecus bieti. NCBI lineage: Eukaryota > Metazoa > Chordata > Mammalia > Primates > Cercopithecidae > Rhinopithecus > Rhinopithecus bieti. The sequence goes on along the minus strand of NW_016813612.1, from coordinate 718,228 downwards.
ATAGAAAACCCAATACATTCAGATCTATGCCAAGACAAACAATAATTAAACTTCGAAAAACTAAAGAAAAAAATTGAAAGCACATAGACACAATGCATTACTTACAGGGAAAGCTCAATGAGGGTGACAGCAGAGTTCTCCATCTCAAACCATGGAGGCCAGAAGGAAGTGGCACAATATTTTTTAAGTGCTGAAAGAAAAGCGTGGTCAACTGTGAATTTTTATCTGGGGAAACATTCCTTCAGGAAGGAAAGGGCAATCAAGACATTCTCAGAAGAAAGAAAACTAAAAGTTTGTCATTGGCATAAGTATTATATATATATTTTATATATGCAAAATATAAAATATATATAAAATAGACTATATTATATC
>NW_016813612.1:703541-715725 GCF_001698545.2 Rhinopithecus bieti | reverse complement strand
TCTATATATAATATATCTATGTATTATATATATCTATATATTATATATAATATATCTATGTATTATATATATCTATATATATAATATATCTATGTATTATATATATCTATATATATAATATATCTATGTATTATAGATATATTATTTATATTTTTTCTTTTCTGAGACGGAGCTTCACTCTGTCACCCAGGCTGGAGTGCAATGGTGCAATCTTGTCCCACTGCAACCTCCATCTTCCGGGCTCAAGTGATTCTCTTGCCTCAGCCTCCTGAGTGGCTGGAATTACAGGCACCCACCACTGCGTCCAGCTAATTTTTATATTTTTAGTAGAGACGGGGTTTCACCATGTTGGCCAGGCTGGTCTCGAACTCCTGACCTCAGGTGATCTGCCTGCCTCAGCCTCCCAAAGTGCTGGGATTACAGGCATGAGCCACCACACCCAACCAGCAGATATATTTTTAAAGAGTGGCGAAAGAACTTCCTTAGGGAGGAAATGGTGAAAGAAGGAATCTTGGAGCAGAGCAGCCCCAGCAAGGGGGTACTTAGGAATTAGTGGGTAAGGAAAGAATCGAAAAGGCTTATAGTGTCCTCAAGAAGGAAGAAGAAAGGAAGGAAGGAAGGAGGGAAGAAGCAGCAATGGAAAGAGTAAAACTATGTGTACATAAAATAGACTATCTTTATCCTCATGAGTTTTATAAATCATATTTGGTAACTGAAACAAAAATTATAACACCATCTGACATTCAAGACAATTATATGGAAAAGTGGGAAAGGCAAAGGAACCTAAATGAACATAAGGTTTTCATACTTCACTCAAAGTGAACAAATGTACACACAGTAGCCTGTGATAAGGGACAGATATATGTTATCATACCAAGAGCAACCACTGCAAAAACTATGTAAAGAAATACAGTAAAAAACCCTATGAGTAAATTAGGATGGGATCCCCAAAAAAGTTTAAGCCACAGGAAGGCAAGAAAAAGAGAAACAAAGGAATGAGAACTGGAAGAAACAGTAGCAGAAGAAACTGCTAAAGAATTTTCAAAATCTAGGAAAACTCTTACAAACTTTTGGAAGGTTCTACATCTTCCCAGCAGAGCCCCAGTCTGGACTCCTTGACAATAACTTCTCACTGTCTGAAAGGTCCTCTCAAACCAGGGTGTTCCAAAACTACCCAGAAGGAATGGACGTGATTCTGTAAGTGACCTGAGTTACTCTTGGCAGCCACCTGAAAACATACTTAAAGAACTTGCTTTTCCCTCTGTAGAGGCTGCCTTTGGAGGGATGGGAAGACTGTGGTAGAGGGGTTTTCCCACTTTGGGCAGGCTCCCCCAACAGAGGAGGGGCCGTAACTCAGCCTGGGAGTCCAGGTGAGAGCCACCAGGGCGGACCTTGCTGCTTTTCACCAGGTGCCAGACATGCAGTGTGAGTTGGCTTTCCTGGCTGTTTACACACCTGCCTCCTGCCTCACACTCAGGACCTCTGGTGTTGCAGAAAGAATACCGACCCTGTCATCAGGCATTCCAGGCTTAAATCCTAGCTCAGCCCCTTACTAACTTTCTGTCCTCCAGTTCCACTATCCATCAGAGATAATGCTGGTTGAGGGAGGTGATAGGAGGAATAAACAAGGTAACCCAGTACCTACTTCCAGGGACCTCTAATGAATGGTGGGTGCTCCTGATTTCCAGAACTGGGTTCAGAGAAGAGGTTTTGACAGTCATGGCCACCTACATTCTAGCAGGTAGTACATAGCAGCAAGTGGATCTCGGGGTGAGCACTGAGGCTGGTTGGCATTCAGAGCTCTGGGGTAGGAACGAGGGAAGCCAGTGCCATGCCCTACGACCAGGACAATACTGGGGGTGATTGGGGAATTCATAATGTGCCAGAAGCCATTATCAGTTAACTCCTCTCATGACACTGCTACATGGATGAACATATTACCACAGCAACTGTTGCTGGACATGCACGAAGATATGATTGTCCCCTTGAAGAGAGGTCCCAAGAATAAGTGGGGCAGGCAACCCAGTGTGGCTATCATGAGGAAGTGGTGTGGCTGAGTTAGTGTGGATTCTGACACCAGCCCAAGCTGCCCTTGGACAAAGCTCCAAAGCCACACTTTCTCCTCAGTCAGATGAGTGTAACAGTCCCAGCCTCATAGTGCTGTGGATGAAATTCAGTGAGAGGCACAGGCCAGGGGCTCAGCCCTGCGCCTGGACAGGAGTAAGCACCGATACATGTTATCTATTATTATTGCTGTTGTTATTGTTATCACTGGGAAGTGAGATGGGTAAGTAGATCATCAGAACAAAGAATACAAACTGAAATGTCTGCTTCAAGAAGGGAGCGTGTTATGAGAGACCAGGCTTTAGTTCTATTACAGAGGGCATTTATCCAGTGTGAATGTAATAGGTTAAGAAGCCAAAGCAAGGGGGCTAGTCTGTGATCAGTGGCATGGTAGGCAATGTTTAACTAGCTCTCCAAGGGAAAAGAAAGCTTTGATTTGTAGTGTTTGCCAATTTCCACTTTGTAAATGCTACTACCTTGAACATTGTTAAGCTGCCAACATGTCATCACTGAATGCAGAGTTGGGAAAAAATGCACACAGAGAGCTCTCTGGATCCAGAACGAGTCTGCTTCAGCATACCACTGACTGGGGTGGAGCAGGGTGTTTCCAAGAAACAACAGGAAGATTCAGATTGGAAACTGCACTAGGGATTACCACTTTTTCTGTGACCAGCTGGCAGGTAGGGGTGCCACTGCTGGGGCACAAAGATGCCTGTGCCTCACTACATCATTGTTTTGTGTAAGTTGGGACAGACAGGATACCCTATGCTATAAAAAGGAGAGGGAGCAAGACCCAGCCACCGGAAAGGAGGCTGGCAGAGATGCCAGGCTCTGTGCAGAAAAAGTTGAGCCACCACGAAGAACAAGAAGCAGGCCAAGGGCTGGTTGGCCTGGGAGCTGATAAGCAGTGATGCTGTGGGAAGACAGCAGGGATCCCCAAGGCTTTTGGCACCTGCTTTGATTGGCAGCAAGTAGGGGTAGGAGGGGAGGAGTGACAGATGTTGGAACTCATCAGTCTTTACTAGTCTCCAAACCTCAGAATTTTTTTCTCAGTTGTTCAGATGGTTGTGGTTCTTGGGAAACTGCACTCCTTGTTTTAGTTAGAACTCGCTGAGAACCCAGAGCAGGACTGGAGCTCAGAACATAAGCTGAAGGATCAGTCAATACAACTATGAGGAACAGAGTTGTGGATCACTCCGTTACTAGAAAACCAGGAATTATTACCCTAATATATCCTGAATGTTCACCAGTTTTTATTCATTCATCCAGCTGACAGTGGCCTAGTGCCTGCTCTGTGCCAGGTACCGTGATTGAGTTAAAGACACAGACCTGAACAGATGAGGCTCCTACCCTTCAGGACCTCAGAGTCTAGTATGGGAGACAGAAAAACATCAGCCCCAACCCTACAGAGCTAGTGCTGGTGCTGGGAGGGCATCCAGCAGGCAGTGCTGAGGCCCTTAGCTATGTGAGCCAGGAAACCAGAGCCCATCTCTGTAGCTGGAGCCTGTGGCTGGGAGGAAGTGCAGGGCCTAGCCCCAGAGGGCTTTCTCAGCCCTGGTAGGGAGTAGGATTATCTTGAGAACAAAGGACAGCCATTAGGTATTTTTGGCAGAGGCTGGCATGCTCCGATTCATGTTTTTAAGACAATGGCTCTGGCTGCTGGATGGAGGCAGGAAGTCAGGAAGGAGGCCACTGTAGTGATCCATGGCAGGGGATGAGGACTTGGACTTGGTGGTAACCAGAGGAATGGTAAGACACAGATAGATCTGAGAGACATCTAGGCATGTGGAGGGGGTGGGGGAGGGAGGAGTCAGGAGTGATTGAAGCTTGGGCACCTGCTTAGATGCTGATGTCATTCCCAGGGAGGCAGCCCCAGAAAGTAGCAACTTACAGGGCGGGTGATGCATGAATGTGAGGACCTGGGATCCGTCTGGTGTACAGCACATCTAGGACTCCAGTTCTACTGCTATGTGACTACTCTCCTTTGGTAACAGGAGACACCAGGTGACAGGAGAAAGGGTTGGATGGGGAAAGTAGGCATCTGACTGCCAACTTAATCCAAAACTGGACTCTAAGTTATTAGGAAGTATTCAGTCTTTCCCTACTAAGCACTTAAGTTTAAGAAGCATTTTTGCTTGCATTGTGTTATTTTAAACTTTCAACTATTCATGAGGTGTGTGGAGCCATTATTTCAATTTTATACCCAAAGAAATTGATGCTTACAGAGGCTGTTAGAACATCATCCTTTTTCATTTACAACCCTTGAAGCCATCTTTAAGCTTGGTGGCTTTCCATGCAGGTTCTTCCAGGCATGAGACAGGAGAGTAGTCACATAGCAGTGGAACTGGAGTCCTAGATAGGCTGTGCCTAAATGCTAGAAGTGTTATTGGATTTGTCTGAGACTCAAAAAAAAATTAAAGAAGAGTCAAAACAAACAAGGGCAAAAGGAGACATGAGACTTAATAGAATGGTTTTCTGAGGTTTTCAGAAATACTATCATAAAGCTTTTATATGTTTGTTCCAAGGGAAAGGCCTCTCTCTGTTGAATGTTGCTGGCTTATTATATTTTAATGGCCTTGGCAATGGATCATTCATGCAGAATTGCATTTGCTTCCCTAAAAACCATTTTCTGTAGATTTCTATTTTCTTCTCCAAAATTACATACAGGGTCTTTAGGCCAAGGTAAATGTGAATAATACAAAAGCCTGTGAGTCTGTTTCAGGGGGAAAAGGTCAAGCAAAGTCACACCCTACACTGCATACACCTCTACTAATAATATAAAAGTGCTTCTCTCAATCCTTTTATTTATGACCTTGGGAGAGTCTCTCTTATGAGTTATTGTATCTAGTGTGGTGTTACTGGATGCTGAAAAACACTTCATGAATACTTGTTACATTCAAAATTTCATCAAGAATAATCAACATGTTCAGTTTTATTTCTGTTCAGACATTTTTTCTTGCATAGTGAGCTTTGAGACCTTGTACAAAATCCCTTATCTTTCTGGGCCTCACCTGTGAAGATGATGATGATCATGGAGCCCTGTGACACATTCCTCAGAGGTCCAGGTGCTGGCTGGTGAGGAGCTGGACAGATGCTCTGTGCTGAGATTCACCAGAGTTGTGAAGGGTATGATTGTGTTCAGGCATTTCCACACCCTTGGAATTGGAGAGCATCAGGACTCCCTAAAACAGTTGGGGAAAAGAGGAAAGGAAGGGGCATATGACAAGTGACCCATCTGGTGTGGGGTGTGAGGCTGAAGACCTTGAAAAAACCCTCATTCCTTGTTGGCCAGCTAGATTTTTACCTATCACCATTTCTGCTGAAGGATGGCTACTAACCTCTAAGAGCAAGTCAGCTGGAAGCATTATAGCATAGGGTTCAGTTTTAAGAAAGGAAACCTTAACTCAGATGACCAGCTTCATTCACTTTTAACTGATCGTCTGACAAACTTCCTGGCTTATGCATTTCTCTGCCAAGGGCTATTTCAGAATATCTTTCAGAAATAAAAGGCCAATAAATGCTTACATTTTATGCGACACATGTTTCTGTGCCTTCCTTTCCTCAACAGTAGTGTCCTACTTCTACTTGGTGTATGTTTCCTGCATGGGTATTGAGGACATACAGTGTTGAGTTGTACTGTAGTGTGGTGGGCTGTGAAACCTTAAGTAGACTGTCTCCTCCAACATGCAGGTGGAACAGAGGTGGATCTTCAAGAAGCAGAGGATCCCTTTTCTTTCTTTCAGTCATGGTTTCTTGGGTGTGGACTTCAGGAGGTCCATATGTGTGCTTCCAGGCAAGTGAGCACATGTAGCACCTACCATAGGAAGACAGCAGCCCGCGGCAGGAAGCAGGCCTCTGCGCATCAGAGAGCTGAGCCAGCCAAAGGCCCCTTCTGTGTTCACCACTCCTTTGTAGCTCTGGAGCCTTAATTCAAGCCTTGATCAGGCTTGAAACAAGCCACTGACCTGTTCTCCTGGGATTATCCCCAGCTGAGCCACGAAAGGGGTCAACTATTAACTGAGAGGTTAGAGTAGAAGAGGGTCTGGCTATGAGGGTGAGACCCACATTTTGGGCTTCCTGGCCAGATGCTTCATCTTAGTAAAACCTTTCCTTTTAGTACCAGCCACTTTTTAAAAATTAAAGAATATGCTATTTCTATACAATAGTAAAGTTAATGGTCATGTGGCAAATCACAAACGCCCTAGACCTCCTCCTATTGTCTAACTGAAATCATTAAGCACATACTTTTACAGACACTTGCTGAGTATATTCTTAGCTGGCTTGTGTTGTATCTGAAATACTAGACAGGAATGGTTTAATGAGTATTCACATCATGGCAACAGGGCGTTTTGCTTGTCACTTCTAATTCTCACATCTAATAATGCATTTGATCTACAAATTAGACTGCAGGATTCTTGTCCAAGCAACATCAGGTGCTGGGTGGATTGAGGGAGAATTCAAACAAGATAAATGTTCTCTCTCAGTTATCTCTTCCTCTTCCCAGAACCTCCCAAAAGGAGCATTTCTATACTAAAATTGCCCAAAGAAGTCTTCATTTTCTACTCCCTGGTAATGGTGCCAAGTATTGAATTTGCATGGAAAGAGATGATATTGCAAAGAGACACATTAGAATACATTTCACAAGCTATAAATTGCTTGTCAGAGGCTCCGTAAGCCTTGAAATGGACTCTGTCCTAAAGTGTCTCTTGTGTAGCGTGTGTTTACCTTCTTTTTCCCCAACCTGCCAGTCTGTGCTCATTCTGAAGACAGAGCTCCTCACACTGGATGACTGTGAAGGATGGTACATCTGGAGCTCCAAGTCAGCCCTTGAGCTTTTGAAGCTGCCACTAAATCTTGATTCAGAGACCTGGCCTAGAGTTTTTGCTGCTTAGTGAGCACACTAAAGCCCCCAAGATGTCTTCCTGGCTGTTTTGCATGCTTCCTGGGCTCCCTCCCTTTTCCCTGATGACAGCAACTGCCAGGAAGGGCTAGGAAAGACACCCACACTGTAAGGGATAGCTATGCCTCCCCAAACCCCTCTCCCAGGTGAACTTTGTCTTCACCAGGCAAGGCCTTAAGCTAATGGAGGGCCATTCAGGAAAAATTCAGGGCTTTATTCCGGGAAGGTTTTGGCAGTACTTGGGACTGTCTAGGGTCCCTCTTTTAACTTGTGGCTCATGTTGGTCACCCAGAACCCTGTGAAGGGAAGGTGAAGGTTCTTAAAGGCATGGTACATTTCCTGGGTGCTAAGTATATCATATACATTAGTTCAACAAATCCCCAGAAAGTCAACAAGGTAGGTATTGGCCCTTATTTACATGGTAGGAGATGAGTTAAGAGAAGTTTGTTACCTGCTCCAAGTCACCCAGCTAATAAGGCACTGAGCTTGGATTTGGAACAGTTTATTTGGCTCTGAAATTCAAAATATTTCCACCATCTCATTCAGATTACCTGGGAACTTGAGGTTACCACCACCAGCTTCCAGAAGCTAGTCTGTCTTGTGTGCTCCCATCGCAGGAGTTTAGTCTGCTAGTGGGCTTCATGTTCCACGATGTCCAAGTCCTTTGGTACATCACAGATTTGTACTTAGTAGTGACTCCCTCCCAGAATCGCCCAGGGAGCTGAAGCCTAGGCCTGGTACCTCTGGCCCTGTTGTGCTGAACCCCTCCCTGTTAACCTCAGGGAAGCACCAGGTTCAAGAGGCCAAAGAAGAGACCCAGAGCCAGCAAACAAGTATAGGGTTTTATTAGGGGGCCTACATACTGGAGAGAGAGTCCAGTAGTGATGGGATAGACAGGAGAACCAACTTATATACAGAAACAGTTCAGTGTCATTGGGCTCGACAAGATATCCACCTTATGTACAGTCCAGTGACCCAGTGGCTGCAGGCTTTTGCAGAAAACCACAACTGCGTGCAAACAGCACGAAATTTGTGTAGCATTTTTACTTAACACCCTCCCCTTAATAACCGCCACCTGGCAATCTTCCTTCAACCCAAAACACAAGGCCTCAATCCTCTCTATGGCCCGTGTTCCACAGGACAGAACAGGGGCTCAGATGTTCCTCATAGACAAGGAATGAATCTCCAGGATGATCATGCCCAGATTCTGTAGTTGGAACATACATTCAGTTGGGTCTGCTATGCAGAGTCATTCTAAGGGTATGCTTAAGTTATTGCTATCAGGTATGTTTACCCTGTGAGGGGATCCTGGGAGCAAGTCTACCATTCCCAGCTAGCAGCTCCTGCTCCCACACTGGGATAGCAGTGCACCTTTACCTGGGCTCATCCTTGTCTCAACATTTTTCAAATAGAAGTGAGAGGCACCAAGCTGGTCATAGTTTACTTCTCTCCCAGTCTCTGCTCTCAGAGTAGCTACAACACCATTGCAATTGGATGCAAAACCAGCAACAGCAATTTACTTCAAACTCCTAACTATCCAGAGGCAATCATCTATGCTTTTCTCTGCTCTTGAGATAAAGACATAACAACGAAGGCCTGCAGGGTTGGCCCACCAGCTTTTCCACCTGTATATTTCCCCTCTCCCCTCTTTCTTCATAATGGGGGACTCTCTGTCTTTCCTACTTTCCTGTTACCTTCCACCACAAGGCCTTTGCACATGCTATTTCCTCTGCCTGGAAAGTTTCCCCTTCCCTCCCCCTTCACATGTTCCAATTTTATTCTGCTGTTCAGACCTGCCCTCCATGCCACAACTCCATCATCACAGACTGCTATCCAGCAAGTTTATGTCCATCTGATGATGCTTACCCCACTGGATTTAGCTCCCTCTGTTTCTGCTCACCTGTTGTCCACAGTTTGTGGCATATGATAGGTGCTCAACAAATAAGTCTTAATAACTGATTATTTAATTACTCTCACAACCCTATGAAAGAAGACTGTTACCATTTGCCTTTGGCAAGTGAATAAATAGAGACTAAGAGAGGCTGAGTTGGAACTAAGCTTGGTCTCTCTCTCTCTCTAAAGCTGGTGTTTATTACACCATGGCACCTCCACACCCCAACTTCTCAGTCTTGCCTTTGGCCTTCCATCTTGGCTTCTGGAGTACTGCTGTCCACCTCCCCTGCTTTGCAGCACAAGGACATCTGCTGCTAGTTTGGTTTTTTGTTCAGACATCTGCCTGCCCTAGTGCCCAGGGGTCCCTAAGGGGTAGGAATCTCATGTTTAGTCACCTCCTTCTCTGGTACCTGTGGCTCTTCCTGCCCAGGACATTGTAGATTCTCAGTAGGTGTTTGGGAATCTCATTCCCCTCTGTTTCAACCAGGCCTCTATGGATTCCTAGTGAGATAAAATTCAACCTGGCTTAAAGAAAAAGGAATATATATTAGTTTGTGTAATCGAAGACATTCAAGAGTAGACTGGATTCAGGTATGACTGGATTCAGAGTTCAAACTATACCTTCAGGGCTCAGTTCTTTTGCTGTTGCTTTCTACTGATGAGCTGCAGTTTCAAACTTCTTACAGTAGCAAAATGATGGCTTGCCAGAGCTCTGGCCCCTCCGTGTCTCAGCCACTCAGCCTCAGAAACCACTTCCCTCCCCAGCACTGAACAAAGGTCCTCAGCATGGCTAACACAGGTCTGATGTGAGGTCACTTGTCTCCTCCTCACCTAATTGCTGTGGCTAGGGAGACACCCTGATTCAAGCAAGATCCACTCTTAAAGCTGGGAGTGAGGTCAGCTCCACCAGAGAACAAGAGTTGGGGGTGAGGAGAGGCAGAGGGGCACTTTTGCCAGGGAAAGGATTAATGGATGCCAGGCCTTGAAAGCCAGCTTTCCACTATGATCTCCTTTCAAGATTTTTCAAGCTGACCTTATACCTCCTCTGACTCTGACTTCCCATTCCTCAAGTCCCTTCAGGGAAGACTGTCAGGCCTGGGGCTGTAAACAGATCATGGCATCCTTATTCCTTGAGCAGAGAGGGTGAGTCCTCTTCTAGCTTCTGCATTCACAGGTTTTGCTGCTCTGAGAACCCCCAGCTAATGTGTGACTGGCACATCCAGCTTAGTGTCATACTTCCAGACACCCGGAGCCCACGAGCCTGGCCCTGAAGAGGCCCTAGGGGATGATCCTGATCTTCTACCTTCACACTCTGAGAAGCCAGCCTTGTTCTAGAGGTAGTCGGTGGGGAGAATTTCCTGAAGTCCCTAATGATGCTCTCCAGGGAGCTCAGAGAGGTTTCTGAGAAATGTGTGGGCAGGGGCTGTGTATACTACTCCAGCCTCTACACAGCCACCCCACACGCAGAAACACCACATGCAGACATGCACTCACACACATCCGCACACTCACCAACACTGCCATCTCTCTACCTCCCTCGATTCTGCCCTTCCTCCCTCTCTCTCGTCTCCCTCTTTCTCTCACAGTATGCTCTCACATCTTTCCTACATACTCCACAGACCCTCTTCTGTCCTCCTCCTTTCTCCCTCTGCCCTCTCCCACTTGTCCTTCCCTCCTTCTCCTTCTCCTACCACCTCAGTGCCTTCCCTCTCCCCATCCTTTTTTCTCACACACACATTGCCATTTCTCTCACATACACATACATGATATACCCAGTCTCTCTCACTCTCACGCACACTTCCCCCTCACACTCCATACCATAACACTCCACCATCCCCCTCCCCCAGACTCCAGCACCCACACCTCCAACCCTGGCCTTCCGACCATGTCTATGACTGCTGTCCCTTCAAAGGTTGGCCTTCATAGGTTTTCTCAGGCCATTCTACCTCTAGAAACACCCCAGATGGCAGTCAAATCCTAAACCAGTGTTTCATCCTCAAAGACCAGTCTCACGCTCTCACAGAGTGCCTCAGGTGAGAGGGCTGTAGTCAAAAAAGGGGTGACCTGGGCATGGTCACACAGCCACTGTGACAGCAGTGGGGATGAAACCCGGCTCTCTGAACCTGTAGGGCAGTATTTTCTCGTGTCTCTCTTCTCATTTGAAGTGCATCTCACACATCCTGAATCCTCACTGTGTAATAAGGGAGGTGCTGTGAGGATAAAGCCAAATTTAGCATATGGCAAAGGGAGCCTGACAAATCAATGTGGGAACCTGTGTGTGCAGGTAATTTTGAGTTCATGAGTTTGACTCCCCACAACCACAGCAAAATGACCAAAGAAGTAAAAGATCATTTTTAATGGGTCTGTTTCTGCTCTGGATACAGGAATGGCTGTCCCAGGCCAGAATTCCTGCATGATCTCACTAGGAGGACTCTGTGGTGGGATATCTGGAGCAGCCCCAGGGGAGCTGCTGTGAGAGCAGCCTAAGCAGTAGGGTCTAGCCTGGCAGATTCCCCAGGGCCCCCATCTCAGAGCAGCAGGGCTGAGAGTGTAGATCACAATGTGGCATTGGGAAAAGGCATCGGCATCTTTGAAATAATGAAAACTTTCTTTACCAGGCAAAATAACAACTGTAAGAAAAATCTGGGCACTCTGAGATGTAACTTGGCAAAGCTTGTGCTGCTTGGCAAAGTCCCTGGTTTACTGTTTGGGTAAAGCAAAACGCTCCACCCATCGTTCTAACTCCTCGCCTTCTGCATCAGCTTGCCTGGCTATCGGCAGCCCTGCCAACAACTCAGTAAAAGGCTCCTCTGTTGCCATGGAGGCTTTTGACTTCCTCAGTGAGGCCTAGAACTTGACTTACTGCCTTTGCAAAGAAAACCAACCACGACCAAAAGAAGAAAAGCTTATGGAAACAGGAAATTAATTACTTTTCTGCATAACAGCTAAAATTATTGAGAGCTGATTCCTGTACTGTTCTAAGCACTCACCTACCCTCACAACAACTCCATAAGGCAGATATACTTTACCCATTTTACAAAGGCAGAAACTAAGGAAAGAGAGATCAAGTCACTTGCCCATGGTCTCACAGAAAGGAAGTCGAAGAGTCAGGATTCATATCCAGGTATGTTGGCTCCAGGGTTGGCATTCTTATCCTCTGACCTACAGTGCCCTCAAAAGAGTTCAAAAATCTGTGGGCTTTCCAAAGACTGGATTCTAAGGTACTCGGTTGAATCTTGGTCAGTGTTTTCCATTTTAGTAGGAAAAAAAAAAAGTCCCCTCTCAAAGCAATTTATTCAAGGCTTCTCTTGGGAGATATTTTGGCTA
>NW_016813612.1:633219-703196 GCF_001698545.2 Rhinopithecus bieti | reverse complement strand
CCCGCCACAACCTACACACACGAGATCTTTGGCCAGGCCCCAACTCTGGAGGTGGGGATTGAGAACAAATGTGCACGATTTCCATTCCTGAGGAAGTGTCCCACAAGGTGGTACCAGAGCTCAGAGCCTCCTGTGACTCTGTAGACAGAAGTCTGCAGAGGCATGGAAATGCTGCAGAACCCATTTGGTGGTCTTGCCTGTTCGAACTATTTGGACACTGGAAGGGGTACTTGTGACCCTCCATTGACAATATGAACAACAGGGGTGGAAGATGAGCTCAGTGACTTAAAGAGAATGAAGTGTTGCCACAGGAATTCAGCTGGAAGAGTGTTAGAGAGAGCTGGTGTTCCTCTTCTGCTCCTCTCTGTCAAAGCAACCCTGGACACTCTGATCTGAGTTTAGTACTGCACTCCCTTTTAAATCAAAGTTATTAGCACTTTCACTATCAAAATGAAAAAAGTCAAAATGGATTAGCGGGTTGGATGACCTGTGTTGGGCCCCATCAGAGACCACTCCATGATTTCAACTTATTTTTCAAGTCAAACAACAGCAGCCTTTTTGATATGTATACTTAAGTAGAAGTGCATTAAGTTTGTGTTTTATTTGCTAAATATAAATTGCTTTCCATTTTTTAAAAAGTAAGGCCATCAATTTTTGCCTGAAAATGAACAAGGCATGCACCTTTTCAAAGTGTTTATGTATAGCCTGCATATGTGGTACGAACCCATTTGTAATACAATACATTCCACAAAAGTGTGAGCAGAATTTTGCATGTGTGCATTTGTCTGGAAAAGAGGGACCCTTTGGTAGCGGCTGTGGGTAGTTGGCAGTGGGCAGAAAAAGGACTGACTTTTTTCTTCCCTCCTAACACTCTCTGTTTATCTGCAGATCCTTTTCTATCTAAGTTCTACATAAACAGTGTTGCACTGTAAGCAAAGTGCCCTGGGTCTTCATGAATATTCTGAATCATGCATGAATACTCACAGAGGGAAGCTAGTGCTGCCAGCCTCTTCACAATAAAGGCATATGCATTCTTCCTGATCAAATATTCTGTTCCCTTCTCTTTCTCAATTTTTCTGATCAAATATTCTGTCCCCTTCTCTCCTGGATGTGTGTATCTCTCTCTGTTTCTCTCAGTGTGTGTGTGTGTGTGTGTGTGTGTGTCTTCTTACAGATCAGAGGTAAAATGACCTATAGAAATATCTGGGATTATTATTGACATTTTAGTCATTTCCAAAAATGCAAAACAAACAGCTATCTCCAGGCATATATTAAGAGGGGGTGTGTGTGTGTGTGTGTGTGTGTGTGTGTGTGTGTGTACATTTGATTAGGAATTTCAAGTCAAGATCTCGTTTGTTTCATTCAGCACCAGAATGAAATTTCATCTGAAAAGTATCTGGTTTGGATAGAAAACAGACTGGCCCAGCTGAGAACTGGCATTTGGAAGTGCGCTGGACAATTAGCCAGCTTTTCCTGTAGAACTTTCTTTCTGGTGACCATCTGATTTTGCCCTGCCTATGTAGAAGGGAGGGGGACCCACATCAGAAGAGGATGGGTGTTGCAGGAGGCACATTTCAAGAAAGTGACTGGGTTTATAAAAAAAAAAAAATGTGTTTCTTCCTAGTCCAAGATAGTTTCTTCATAATTTATGTGGTCTGAGAAAAATGCTATGCTTATTAATAATAGTACTTTGCAGATGAGAAGACACTAATATTTGAGCACTATAATATGCAAAGCATTGTAATTTGGTGGAGTATGAGCATGATGTCTTTAGTTCCTTTCAACAAATTTATGAAACCAGGGTGAAGGTGAGGATGATAGCCATTTGTATAAATAAAGATACTGAGGTTCATAGTAGCAAAATAATTTGCCTGTGGCCACAGGGCTAGGGAGTGCTCACATACTCTCCATCATGGTATATGTTTACATATGCACTGGAGTCAACATGAATGGGGCCAAACATATATATACAACACACTCTTGTGCTTTTCTTATACCACAGGGAGTGTACTGATTTGCCCTGCCCAGAGAAAGATCCCCTGAGATTTCTCTTCCAATTATTCCCTTCCCTTTGTCCAGTCTCTTGCTGCTATTTGAAGCATGTTTGTGTTAAGAACATTTAGCTAAAGCAAACCTCATAGTCTGTGACTGACAAGAAAGCACATGATAAAACCATGTCTTTGGTTTTTCCATATCTTAAATTTACAAAGCAAGAAAGTGGGGGGGAAAAAGTAAAAATTCAGTAACATTTCCCCTACAAAGTTGTATTAAACCGGGCAGCTTTAAAAGAGCTTTGGTGCCTCTCCCTCCCTGTTGCACATGTGTTGATGGGTTTTTCTCAGCGTTGGTTGTCTGAGATTTCACAGCTCTCCGTCACCTCCCTTCTGAAGCTGGTAATAGAAACGAGCAGTAGCACTGTGCTCTTCCTTCATTCTGGTATTGCTGTCTACCCAGAGCCTTGTGTCTTTTTTCAAGAAGGCTACCTGGCTTATCTTCTGTCTGGGCTTTTCTGGCCATGAGGACATGGAGTGAAGATTTTGGAGCTCTGTCCCCTGTGTCCTGGCATTTAATTATTTTTCGAGACACGTGAGCTAAATCTGAGTAGAAGAGCTTGGCAGAAAGAAAACCACCAGTTACGGTAATTTTAATAATTAAGCAACGTTGACTTGTCCTTTATTTCACAATTTGCTATTATTGATTATGTATTGTAATCCTTTATTATACATTGCCTGATTGTTTTCATTGATGTTTTGCAACAGAACTAAGTCAATTTTGTCCTATTTTGTACATTTTTTAACGTTTTGCATATGAATATCTGTGCAAACATTAAGAAATAAATCATAAAGAAAGAGCATTTTAAACCATTGGCTCTATTTCAACAATATGGATAAAAAAAAGTATTTCTCCTCTCTTTATTGACTGCTTTACAAAAACAGGTAGAATTTTATTCTTTTATTGATAAAACAGAAACCTGATGTGGCGAGGGTTGTAGCTGTGGCTGCCTTTGCTGCAGATGTGGTATCTCTGAGACTGGGACTGAAATTCTTAGTTTATTTCAGCAGGGAGTGGGAAAGTCACATGTGAGTTTAAGAACTTTGACTTACTCCAGGCTAACCCAACATACGTGTTTTTTGAGCAGCAACTGATGAGACATGTATGTTCCAGGAAATTTCACTGTGTAAGCATGGATTTGACAAAGATGCCACAGCATGATACTATATGCATCACCCAGGAGGGACATTAAGAGATTTCTTAGGGTCCTGAAGCTAAAAATGAAGTCTTTGGATCTTTTTCTTATTTATTTAATTTTATTTTAATCCAAGTCATGAATATATAGACTTTAAAACATCAAATAATTCTCTTGACTTACTGAAAAGAAAAAACAGCCCCTTGCCCCACACCACCCCATCTGTGCTCCTTACACACCACTTTCAACTTTTAGCTTTCTTTCAGCATTTACCTCCAAATTTCTAAATAATATGCTTACCCTTTTTGTTTTTAGAGTTTATATCTTTATTTTCTTCTATGAAAAGGTTTTGTTTTCAACACCTCCAACCCCCTCAACACATACATATCCCCCTTTCCTCCGTTCTCCCAGTAGATCTACAATATAATCTTTGTTAGATCAATTTTCAGTGTTTTGTTATTATAATCATAAAAAGCAGCTTTCTGGTGTTGCTGTTGAGTCATTCTGATATTTGATCTTTTCTATGTGGCTTTTTCCCCTCTTTGAAAGTTTCTAGGCTCTTTGCTTTGGTCTCAGTATTATAAAACTTCACCAATGTGTTTTTCTTTGGGTCTTTATTTCTGCCACTGTACTTGAGCTCTTAGAGAACCATTTCATTTTGGATACCTTTTTCAGGCTTGAGAAACTTTCTGGAATTACATCTTTGATTATTTTCTTTCTTCTTCCATTTTCTTTGTTTCTTCCGAAGTAAAGATATTAGACCTCTCAGATTAATTCTCTAGTTTTCTTTTTTCTTCTTTTTTCCTCTCTTTGTCTTGTTTTCTGGAAAATATTCTCAATTTCATCATCAGTCCTATCAAGTGTTTAATTTACATAATAATTTCTTTATTTCTGAGAGTTATTTTTGTTTATTCCCTTTACTATGTAATGCTATTGCTTCACACCTGCAGTATATTCTCTTATTAATCATTTTTGAAGTTTTTTTCTCCTTCAACTTTCTTTATTCTGTTTGTATTGGTATTTATCTTTAACGATAGCAACTTTGCTCAACAATCCCATGACCCAGAACTGGCAGTGTACCTTTAAGAGTGATGCAGTGAAAGCTGATCTGAGGTTAGTGGCTCTCAGTAGGGCTTATTGACTGGTTGGCTTCAGCCTAGGATGATCTGACTGGACTGTTTTATTGGGAGAACTGTCAGTAGGTCTTTTTCTTTAAGTTGGTCAGTTTCCGCAGAAAGGAATGCTCCAGTCTCCTACTAGGGATGTAGGTCTGATAGTTCAGGGGAGCCCAGTGACAGATGGGGGCCAAGCCCAAGCCCAGCACTCACTAATATGTTTCCTGTGGGTGCCCCTGCCCTTGATGTGCCTGGAGCCCTGGTCTCAGAGTCCCTCTATGCTAACCTTTCTAAGGAGTAAACCTCAAGTCTTCTGCTGAGATGAATGAGGGAAGTATCCTGGCTAAGCACAGTATAAAGGGGGACCTGGATGCCTAACTATTTCATCTGCCTGCATTCTCACTTCCAAAAGTAACTGATGGTTGTAATTCCTGAGCCTTGATGGGGCTCTGATGCATGAATCAGGCTTCCCACTGCAGCATCAGGATTTAGCTTCTCCAGGGCGTTGAGTCATTTACTTATGCTTCACCTGCTTTCCAGCTCCCCAAGTGTTATTGCTGTTTTGACTTTTGTATCTTATTTGTATTTTAATGAGATTTAGGAGAGAGCAGAGGTAAATGTGTGGGTTTAATTTGCCTTATTCAAGTGGAAGCCCAATCCTTGACTCCTGGTTCCAGTAGTGGCATTTGGGACAGATGAGGATGTCCCTGGGAAACTGCGGCAACAATGTTGGGTTATAGAAGTGGTACAAGATGTTATTTCTCTCTAGTAGCCAGGAGGGTCACCTCTGGTATCTCAGAGTTAGGCATGTACACCCTGGAGAAGGATGGTGCTGTGGGAGGCCTGATAGGGGATTCAGCAATGGATTGCAAACTTATTTTGACCCACATTGAGAAGTTCTATTTACTCTCACAACCTAAGAGACAGATACCTATTCACTCCTACAAACAAAACTGTACAGAAAAGCAAAATTTTTACAAAACAGTACTAACCCCTTCTACAGGCCAAGCACTCAGGTATTTCTATTCTCTTTAGGTTGTTTGTTTTCAATGATGGTCTTGACCAAATAATGTGTCACAAGCAGAAGACTGAAAAGCAGTGTCACTTGAGGTGACATCCAGACACCTGCAGTATATCACCACTATTGTCATCTTCCTTCCCTAAAACTTTTCAGGATTCTCCATCAACCCCTGAACATCACATTCAAGGCCTTCAGCACCTGGCTCCAGCTTGCCTGTCAAACCTCCTCCCACAATGTGCCCACCTAGTATGCATGCTTTTCACAGCAATGGTTTCTGCATGCTTTCTACCCTCCTCCCTGCATGTACTTCAAGCACACCAAGCTTTTTAAGATAGCATTTTCTCTGCCTGGGCACCCTTGCACCACTGCCTGCCTCAAGAACTCTCATACATACTCTTAAAGACCCAGATGAAATGGCAGAACGCCTGTGAACTTCATCTAATGTACACACTCAGAATCTTGGGAACCTTGGGGTCAGAAAGGGCATGAATATTTTTTGTTTGTATTGTGAAGATAAACTCTGGCCACAGAACTGGGCGCGGTGGCTCACGCCTGTAATCGCAGCACTTTGGGAGGCCGAGGCGGGCAGATCACCTGAGGTCAGGAGCTCGAGACCAGTCTGACCAACAGCTCCTGACCTCAAGGAGAAACCCTGTCCCTACTAAAAATACAAAAATCAGCCGGGCGTGGTGGCATGCATCTGTAATCCCAACTTCTTGGGAGGCTGAGACAGAAGAATCACTTGAACCCAGGAGGCAGAGGTTGCAGTGCTGAGAATGTGCCATTGCACTCCAGCCTGGGCAACAAGAGCAAAACTTAAAAAAAAAAAAAAAAACACACTCTGGCCACAGAAGAACAGGTAATAAATTAGGAAAACACCAAGAAGAAAATGTTGATGTAAAATTGGGTTATTAATTGGCAGGAATTATCTAGTAACCTTTCCTACAGAGTAATATTTTTGTGTAAAAAAATTTCTAGAATGTTTACAGTATACCATCAATATGGTAAAGTTATACTTTAAGCTTTATTAAGCAATATCCTATTGTTAAATATATAATTTTGTAACTACTTTTATGACTCACTGAAGAACTGCCTTGTGCATATCTTTGTACCTAAGTCTAAATACCTGTAAGTACTTTGACTGGATTCTTGATGCATACCACCAAGTCTCTCTCCTGAAAGAGCAGATCAGTTCAAACCCCATGTGCAGGAGAGTGCCTGTTGGGCTACATAGTGGCCACTTCTAGGTATTGTCATTTTTAAAATACCATGTATCTGGTAGTTTTAAATTTTAGTATGATAATATATCTCAATATTTATTTTATGTTTCCTACTTTTAGTGTCATACTTAGAAAAAACTTCTAGTAGAAAAAACTTCCAGAAACCCAAAACATAGATCATTTTGCTAGAACTTAAATTCACCCCAAATAATATTCTCCATTTTCTCAGTGAGAAGATGAACAAAAGTAGAATTCTTATGTCCATCTTTGATACCTAAACTTTTAGAAGTATAGATGAAGTCATCAGTGTCTACTTACAATATCAATCTACTAATATCATAACAGGCACGTAAAAGTCACTCATTATGTATAGTCATATACTAATTGGGAACTATTGTCATTTTTCTTTTCTCATTACATGAACCAGTTTTACTCAAACTCTTGGTTTGTGTCTTCAGTGTCAACATTCTCATCATCATCAGACCCATTCTGAGTCATGTAACACAGTTTTGCTGGCAGAGCAGGTGCACTTCCATCTGAGTTATTTTTAATCTAAACATACATAATTCTGTCACTGAGATTTTTAATCCAAGACACAAAGAGACGGTCTTATTAGTTTCTAAACTTGTCCTGAATGCATATATTGTTCTTGACAATAAGACAACTTACACTGTGCTTTATTTTTACATTGCTACTTTTACTAAAGATATATTTGCCGTGTTTAAGGAGTCAAGACTTGTTTTAATAAAAAAGTCTTTCAACTGTTTTTCATCTTCTCTTTTTTTCATCCCTCTTCCCTCAGCCCTACCCCACCCCTCAAAACCATTTGTAACTGTTTCACTGATTTTCATGACAACATTTTCCTCTATGTAGGTGCAGGATGTGTATCTATGTAGGCTGCCTGTATTGTTCCCTGTTAATTATTCAGTTTTAGGCATCATCTATTACTTCTCATCATGGAACAGGAGAATTTAGCCTCTTCCACCTCTTCCTCCCTCCCTTCCCATTCCCATACCTTTCAGTAAAGTCATATTTCTATTATTATATCTGTATAAATGCTATTATGTCTGTATAAATGCTTCCCAGCTGAGCCATCTACTAAATTGTGGTTAATATTTTTCTACTTTAAAGTAAAATTTTTAAGTTGTGAAATATGTCCTACATACTGTATTAGTCCATTCTTGCATTGCTATAAAGAAATACCTGAGACTGGGTAATTTATAAAGGAAAGAAGTTTAATTGGCTCATCGTTCTGCAGGCTGTACAAGAAGCATGATGGCATCTGTTTCTGGGGAGGCCTCAGGGAGTTTTTACTCGTGGTGGAAGGCAAAGCTGCAGCAGGTGTCTTACTGGCAAGAGCAGGGCTGAGAGAGAGAGGGGGGAGGTGCCACACACTTGTAGACAACCAGATCTTGTGAGAACTCACTCACTGTACAGTACTGTATTAGTTCATTCTCACACTGCTTTAAAGAAATACCCAAGATTGGGTAATTTATAAAGGAAAGAGGTTTAATTGATCACAGCTCCACACGGCTGGGGAGACCTCAGGAAACTTACAATCATGGTGGAAGGCGAAGGGGAAGCAAGGACCTTCTTCACACGGCAGCAGAGAGAGAAGAGTGAGGCAAGAAGGGGCAAGAACCCCTTATAAAACCATCAGATTTCATGAGAATTCACTCACTATCACACGAACAGCATGGGGGAAACTGACCCCATGATCCAATCACTTCCCACTAGGTCTCTCCCTAGACACGTGGGGATTATGAGGATTACAATTCAAGATGAGATTTGGGTGGGGACACAACCAAACCATATCAATTACCAAGGGGAATGGTACGAAACCATTTATGAGAACTTTACCCCTTGATCCAGTCACCTCCCACCAGACCCCACCTCCAACACTGGGGATTACAACTGAACATGAGATTTGGTTGGGGACACAGATCCAAAGCATATCACATACCAGAGAGTATATAATATGTATTTGTACAGCTTAAATAACAATAATAAAGTGAAAATCCAAGTTAACAAAACAATCTTGGCACAATCACATCCCCCTTCCCTTCCTCAGGCTCCCAAGAGCAGTCTCACCTACATGTGAAAAGAACACAAAATTGCAGAAAACTCAACAGCATAATTAGATTTGTTATTTCTTCTTTGGCAGAAGAGTTAAGAATTTTTGTTTTTGGCGGGTGTGGAGACCTAATGAGCAAGTCGTTTGAATTTTTATGTTTGTGTGTTTGTTAGTGCTGACTCTTGAATAGTCAGAGAATTTTGCCTGAACAGTATTTATTTTGGGCTTTGTTTATGGCTGCTGGCATGTGATTCATTTTTATAATCTTCCTTGCTTATTTGGGGGAAAAAGTGCCCTTTCTGTTTCAGAGGTATTGAATTTTATACATTCTTTCATAGGTATATCTTTTCAATCAAGCTGACAATATTCACTTTCTTTCTGTTCTTATTTTAAATTATCTGGTCCATCAAAGAGTGAGAGAACTTTTGAAGTCCCCCATTATGATTTTTTTAAATTTCTCTTTGTTTTTCTAACAGATTTTGTTTTATATATGTAAATTTTGTTATTCAGTCTATTATATTTTAAATTATGTATTATTCCTTTTTATCACTGGAAACATAATCATCCATGTTATTTAATGGGTTTTTCCCTGAATTTTGTTTCGTCTGATTTGCCCTCCTTCTTTTTGCTTTGTGTCCACTTGATGCTTTCTGGCCTTTCTTTCATTTTTAATCTTCTCTGTGACTTTTTTGATATGTTCTTTATCAACAGCATATAATTGGATATTGATTTTATTATTCTTCAAGCATCTGTCTATTAAATAGAAGCTAAACCTATTGACATATAAGATGATAATTGATATGTTTATCACTCTTTATGTGCCTTATCAATAGATTATGCTACTATTACAACCCATGCGCTCAACTTTTTAAAAACTTGAATGGTGAGGGCAGCCAATTGTGATGCCTACATATTGACCTATTCATAAATTCTGCAAGTAGTTATTGAATACCTGCTAGGGACCAGGCACCAGGTCAGGCACTGGGGATATAACAGAGAACATGACAGTCCTTGCCCTCTAAGTAGGGCCAGCTTCATGGGATTGCAGTCACTTTATGGCCTCCAGCTTGGTTTAATGCTCTGCTGTTGTTGTCTTGAAACTAATTTTCAGCAAGGGACCCTGAATTTATTTTTTCACTGGGCTCCATAAATTATGCTACTGGTCTTGCCATAAAGTTGTATTAAAGACAGAAAACAGGAAATTTCAATATGGCCTAATAAATACCTTAATAGGAATCAGCAAGGAGGACTATGAGAGCATAGAGGGGGCTGATCTTGGAAGTCTTCTTGACACAGCTCATCACTGGACTGAATCAGATAAGGAGTAGGAGTTGGCATGGCTGAAAGAGGGAAGCAAAGGAAATAGCAGTTGTAAGGCCCACGGTCTTTAGACTTAATGATGTCTCCGGCCAGAGCAAAAATTATAGGTATCCCTGAACAAAGCTAATTGAAAGCATCAAGGCCTGAAGAATTACAATCTAAGTAATGTACTGTTAGGGGCAAGGATCAAAGAAACATTCCAGATATCTGTACAAGATGCTAAACTGCATTTTAAGTCATGTTGACAAGCTCCTTCCAGAATTGACAGATACTTTATACAAGGTCTAATGCCAAAGTAATGGGAGGTGAGTCTGAGGGAGAGACACAGATTACAGACTCAGAAGGGAATGCTATCACAAAGCATTCTGCCACTATCCCAAGTTAACTGGGAGTCATCTTTCTAAAATGCAAAACCAACTGCATCAGTGTCCCACATTTGAGAATGGCCATTCTGACATTAGCATAGAGAGGGGGGAGGCTAGGTAAGCAGGCTAATTAGAAACCTCTTTGTGGTGATCCAAGTGGGAGACAGAAGGAAAGTGTTAGCAGAGGACATGAAGTCACAACACACTTTCAGCCAACATGCAGGAGGGAAAAGCTGCAGCACTTAGTTATGAGTTAGCAGTGTTTGTGAGAGAGAGAGAGAGAGTGAGTCAAAGATGGCAGTCACTGAAGTGCAGGATGTAGGACTACAACCAGCTTGTGTGAAAAAAGACAGAGTTTATAATTTAAGGCATGTTGTGTGGGAGGTGGGAGACGGAAGTGGAAATATCCAATGAGCAGGGCTGATGGGGTTTGTAGGGGTCTTGCAGAGAAGAGATGCCAGCTGACACCACAGGCATGACCCTGGGGTCACTCCAATGCTTGTATTGTGCAAGTGTAGAGATGGGTGTCTGGGAGTGCTGACATTCAACAAATGGGCAGAGGAAGAGGAGTCTTTACAAAAGGCTGAAATGGAGAAGGAGCCATGAGGGACAGAAGGGAAACCAGCATTATGGAAGTCAGAGTATCATGGCAGCCAAAGGAAGAAGTGCATTTCAGAAAAAATGAGGAGGTTAAACACCTAAAACTGTGGGCTGAAACAGCAGAGGAAGTAAGACCAGCAAATCGACCCTTTGATTGGGGAGAGCAATTTCAGAAGAACGAACACTGGATTATTTAAGGAGGGAGTGGGAAGTGCGGAAGTTAAAGTTGGGATTGTAAGCAATAAGACTTGCGGTTTCTGCATTCCATGCTTTGACTTGCTTCCCTGGAGAGACTGCCAATTCCTAGAGATAGTAAATGGCTCACATATGGGAGTGCCTTTCAAATGCAAACCAACCAGTCCAGAGCCCACACCCCACCACTTTCTCTATGGGGCTCTCACATTCAGGGCCACTGTTTCCCTGCCCTAATCACCCCACGGCCAGATATCAGATAGTTAGAGACAATCCCTTTACCTCAGAGCCTACTGTAATTATTCAAACAAGCCAATCCTATGTCTCTTTCCCCTTTCTCATCTGTTCCTTTCCTTTGAAATCATAATAAAGGTTATTACCCACTTTTTCGCCTGACTCTGCCTCTTGACCAACCCTGGTGCTTCCCCATGTGGCCCTGCATGGCATGGTGTGGCCCCTTCTCTTGGGATCTGTGAGTAATGAACTATCTTTTCAATAGCAGTCATCTTCTGAGCTATTTGCCTCACCACTCCTGAATAATAATCAAACCTACACCTTAAAACAAGAGGGAAATGTAGTAACTGAAAGAGGATAGAGGCTTTAGTATGTTCATTTTTAACTGATGAGAGAGACTTAGTCGAGTTCATGCTGATGAGAAGGTGCCAGTTGAGAGGGTGGAGTCAATAATGTAAGACAGAGGGAAGAGGGATTTGGGGCAAAAGTCTGAAGAGATGGGAACAGATGAGCCCAGAGCCATTGCCTTTCAAGGAGGAGGCAGAGCTGGACACAGTGGTTCGTTCCCTCCTGTAATCCCAGCTACTCGGGAGGCTGAGGCAGGAGGATTGCTAGAGGCCAGGAGTTTGAGAAGAAAACAGGCTCAGGTCAGGGAAGGTTGCTGTTGGGAAGGATATGCTCCCAAATATGCAGAGGAGGCCCCATTTCAAAATAAACCCTGTGTCCGTCCTGGCACTACTGCTAAGCCAGATCACCATCCCTAGCCTCTGTCCTCCATAGTCTCATAGACTCCTCCGGACCAGCCCATAATGACCACTGCACACTGCCCTAGGACTTGGCCTGAGCCATGCATTTGACACTGATAAATCTTGCTGTGGGTTGTCTTTATGGATGATGAAATGTCCTTCCCACCTTGTTACAAGGAGGTAGTCTTAGTCATGTCCCTGCTGTCTTAGCTATGTCCTCAATGCCCAGCACTGAATTGAACAGGACACAGTCCCTGCCTAGGGAGCTCCTGCAGGAGTACAGGGCAGATATGTGTAGGGAAGAAGGGTAACTGTGATAAGTGCAACTGGAACTGACTGCCTGATGCCCACCATGGGCCCTAGAGCCTGTTACCACATTTCTTACCCACTTCTGCCCACCAGTGGGCCTTTTGGGACAAGGCCCTGCCAGACTCATTCGGAATACAGCCTCAGCCAGGAATGGAGTGAGGAGAAGGCCCTGAGAAGCCAGGGAATTTTTACTTTGAAAAGCCCTTTTATCTGTGGCCGTGTCCTTGGAAAGGGCAAATTTGCATTCCTTTGCAGGTGACTTTGCCCAGAAGCAAGCCTGTTTTTATGAACATAATCAAAAGCATTGCCCTTGTAGAAAAAAAAGGCGTTTCCAGTCTGTGGAGCAATGTTCAGTCTGAAGCAAGTCTAGTTTACAGGCAGGAGGCCAAGGCTAAAAGAAGTAACCTCAGAGGATCAGTTATGTGAATAAGAGAAATCAAGAGTTAAAGTAATGTTGATTTCTAACCTCAAAGATGCTCAAGACACTTGAGGTTGGAGAGGAATGGGTGACTCTGTTTAACCTGCTCAGCCTGCTGCAGCTGAGGTCAGAGCCTTTGCATACCCGGGGATGCAACACCTCCCTTCCCAGACACCTGAGGCTTCTCCTGCCAACTACGGGAGGCCTGAGCACCCTTTGTCCTCTGACCCCTCTCAACAGCCCCAGTTTTCACAGACCCACATACACGTCCAAGGCTGGGACATGGTGCCAGCTTCCTTTATCACTCCACAGTTTCACTGCAGAAACACAGGCCACTCCTCTCTTCCTGACCTCCCTATTCTAATCTCAACTTCACTTCTCTCTCTGTAACTGTTCTCAAAAAACCAGAAGTGTCTTTATGATACTCTGCAGTTCATGAAGGGGAGTGTGTGTGTGTGTCTGTGTGTGTGTGTGTGTGGCATACTCATCTAATTTAGAATGCAAACAAATAAATTGCTCATCTTTTTTTTTTTTTTTTTTTTTTTTTTTTTTTTGAGACAGAGTACTCGCTGTTACCCAGGCTGGAGTGCAGCGGCGTGACCTTGGCTCACTGCAAGCTCCACCTCCCAGGTTCATGCCATTCTCCTGCCTCAGCCTCCCAAGTAGCTGGGACTACAGGCACCTGCCACCATGCCCAGCTAATTTTTTGTATTTTTAGTAGAGACAGGATTTCACCGTGTTAGCCAGGATGGTCTCAATTTCCTGACCTTGTGACCCGCCCACCTCGGCCTCCCAAAGTGCTGGGATTGCAGGCATCAATTGTGCATCTTGATTTCCAGATAGACATTTTTGATACTTCTAACAAAGAGAATACACAGTGCGTTGACTCAAAGCATGGGAAACCTTCAATCTGATACCTGAGAATGGCAAAGTTAGACACCAGAAGGTGTCCCTCAGAAGGCAGTTCTTTGTACTTAGGTTTCAGAGTTCCTAGGACATTGCTGGTGGTCAGGGCCACAGAACAGCCGCCTCCTCATCATTACTGCTCTAGATGGTTCACAAGAAGGGAAGGGGAAAGTTGTTTAGCAGAATGGCTGTCTACATGATTTTGGTAGCTTTGAGACCAGATCATTTGTAGACTAGTTAATTTCCCTAGAGCAGAAAACAAAATCCCTTCTCTTGATCAGCTTCTTCAACAAATGGTACTTGAAAAATGTTTAAAATGCATTAAGCTCCAAAAACTAATTCTTCTTGACTCAGAGATGAGATCTTCTTTATGTTCACCTAGAAACTGTACAGACTAAACTTTTACAATCTCAAAGGAAAACAAGATTAAAGATCCATTTGCTAGTGTATCCACACAAAGAAATTGTGATATAAAAGAAATTATAGAGTTGATGGGTGGGGGCAGTATGTTGATGGGACTGCTGAGTAATTAAGGATGCTGAAGGTGGCCAGGGACTGTGGACAGTGCAGGAGTCCCAGGGGTTTTGTTGGGTCTTCCCACGCCTGGCTTGTGGGCTCTGAGTCCCCAGTCCACACCTTGATAAAATGGTTCAGCTTTTATCTGACATATTGGAGTTCCCTATAGATTTCATATAAAGGACATTTGGGGAAAAAAAATAAAGTTACCCAATTATGTGGTACACTAAGTAATTGAGTAATTACTGTGCTAAGAAGGCAAGCAGATGGTGTTTGTTTCCAGGAGTTGAAGAGAAAGTATACTATGATGAAAGTGAGCCCTGGGCTGGGAACTGGTGGATTTCCTGGCCTTGCTAACTAGTTGTGTGTACATGAATTAACCACTTTCTCCAATTAGACCTGGTGATCTCGAAGGTTCTTTCCTGATCTGAACATCTGTGGTTTTATATGCTTGTTACTTATTATTAAGTATCAATGGCCTCATCCACAGACCAGAGAGGTGAGGGTTTAAGAGATTTAAGGTCCTCAGATGAGCTGGGGAGTTGGATAGATGAATTGTTCCCTGCATTGCTTCTATACACCCCTGGGTTCTTAATACAGGAGGGACTTTAGTGGATTAAGGCTGGAACACACACATACACTCATGGAATTCTATAGGAATAGAGAAATGAATTATCTTATGGGAGGGGTGGGGAGTGGAGGAGGGAAGAAGAGCAAAGGGAGGCAAAGAGGAAAGAAGAAGGAAAGAAAGGAGGGAGGGACAAATAAGCACACACATTGGTCCTAACAGTGTTTGACTCACAATGGTCCTCAGTAAATGTTTGTGAGAACTATGGAAGGAATGAATTATTGAACTGGGTCAATCCTCAATTAGCAAATTCTAATTTCTACTCTAGTAGCAGTAAGCTAGGAATGGGTTTAGCCCATCACTTCCTAAAGCTGGTAGAAGTCATTACCAGCTAGCTGCATTTTTGAGCAGTCCTAATATTTTATCAAATTCTGGCCATCAGTGAGCCTGAGCTCCCATGATCCAAGGTCACTGTGGTCATGTGGAAACTCAAAGAAGTCACAGATGTCAGAGAAGAGGGTACACATATTAGCACATGCAGCCCTCCCAGGTCCGAACTTTTGTGCCTCCGTAAGGGTTTTTCATCCAGTAGAGTGAATGCTAGAAATACGGGCCAGACCGACTGCCAGAAAGTTCTGTGTGGTAAACAGGCCGCCCTTTCTGTTTCTAAGCAGGTGGCCTCAGGATCCACAGGCTACTTTTGTGACTATTGTACAAGCCTAAGAGCAGATGTTTTCCTCTGAAATCAAGTATTAGTACCCACCCTACCAGAAACTATTAAAATCTATTATATTCCTCCTTTCTGTCGAGCCTGATCTCAAACATATGAAATCCAGGCTGGTATGAATGTGGTGGGACCAAATTCAGATGGATTCCAGCTTTTCCATCTCTAGTCCAGACTGTATTAAGAACCCAGGGGTGCATAGAAGCAATGTCGGGAACAGTCATTAAAACAGTTTGGTTCTAATACAAGAATGGGCCTTCAGAACGATGGAAAAGAAAATAAAAGTGTTTGTTTGTTTATTTGTTTTCACTCAGTTGTCCAAGCTGGAGTGCAGTGGTGCGATCTTGGCTCACTACAACCTCTGCCTCCTGGGTTCAAGGAGTTCTCCTGCCTGAGCCTCCTGAGTATCCAGGATTACAGGCACCTGCCACCACACCTGGCTAATTTTTTGTGTTTTTAGTAGAGACGAGGTTTTACCCTGTTGGTCAGGCTGGTCTCGAACTCCTAACCTCAAGTGATCTTCCCGCTTCGGCCTCCCAGAGTGCTGGGATTACAGGCATGAGCCACTATTCCTGGCCTAGAAGAAAGTTTTTCAAAAAGACTTCAGTCCATGGGGAGATTTAGTAAATGAAGTGATGTCTCAGAGCCATATGGGATAGTTATTTAATAAATAATGCTGGGACAACTGGTTACCCATTTGGAAACAATAAAGTTAAGTCCCAGTTTACATTAAAATAAATTCTAGATGGCCCAAAGATTGAAATGTAAAAAGTAAAAATGTGAAAGTCTTAGAAGAATATATGGGAGAATGTACTTTTATAATCTTAGTGTGGAGACAGCCTTTCTAGGAAACACATAAAGCCCACAAAACTTAAAGGAAAAAATAATAATCATTTTGACACCATAAAACGTAATTTTCTGCAACACAGAATATAGTCATGCACCACATAACATTTCAGTGAACAACGTACTGCATATACAACAGTGGTACTATAACATTGTAATATCATATTTCTACTGTACCTTTTCTATGCCTGGATATGTTTAGGTACACAAATACTTACCATTGTGTACAGTTGCCTACAGTATTCAGTACAATAACATGCTGTACAGGTTTGTGGTGTAGGAGCAATAGGCCATACCATGTAGCCTAAGTGTGAGGTAGGCTATGCCATCTAGGTTTGTGTGGGTACATTCTATGATATTCTTACAATGACAAAATGGCCTAACAATATATTTCTTGTAATATATCTTCATCATTAAGTGATAATGACTGTATACCATAGCTAACATCAAAAGACAAATTAATAAAATAAAAGCGGGTGGCATTTACAGTCTTACACATATGGGCTAGCATGTTTGTCACAACAAAGCACTAGTTTCCTTATTAAGAATTTTCATAAATCAATGGCAACAACCCAAGAAAGAAAAAAGGAGCAAAGTTCAGAGAGAAGGAAACGTTTGAAAAGATGTTTAACTTCTCTAATAAGTAAATGCAAATTAAAAGAACAAAGTATTAAATTTTTTCAGATTAGCCAATATCAAGAGCTTTGGTAGTTCAGTGTTAACAGGAAGGAGAAAGCAGTGCTTGAATGTGCTTTCAGTGGGATGTAAATCAATACAGCTCCTTGCTTGGGAAGACTATTTAGCAATAGCTGTCAAAATTACAAATGCACATGACCTTTGAGCTAATCATTTAATTTCTAGAAATATGTGATGTAGAAATGCACACATGTGCCTAAAAATATTAATTGCAATATTGTTTTTAAGAACAAAATATTAGGAAACTCTCCAAGTGTCTCTCATTTAGTAGCATGAATAAACTGTGATACATTTCCATAGTAGAATATTCTACAGTGAGGGGAAAAAAGAATGAAGTATTTCTGTATATCTGATATGAAATGTCAGTATGACAATATCTCTATCTATGCCCAAAATTTGGGAAATATTCAGGAAAAGTTGCTCCTAGTGTGAAATTGATCATCCAAAGGAGAAAATGTCTCATTCCTACTCTCTGTGTGTATATATTACATTATTAGTTTAAAAATAAAGTTAGTATTTTAATTAAGTGTATTATTTGTTCCCATGCTGCTATGAAGAAATACGTAAGACTGGGTAATTTATAAAGAAAATAGGTTTAATTGGCTCACTGTTCCTTATGGCTGGGCAGTCCTCTTCACAGGGTGGCAGGAGAGAGAATGAGTGCAAGCCGAGGAAATGCCAGACGCTTACAAAACCATCAAATCTCATGAGAACTCACTCACTATCACAGGAACAGCATGGGGGAAACCACTCCCATGATTCCGTTATCTCCACCTGCTCCCACCTTTGACACAAGGGGATTATTACAATTCAAGGTGAGATTTGGGTGAGGACACAGAGCCAAACCATATCACCAAGGATCCAGAGTTAGAATCTAAGAACTGAGCTGAAATCAACCTTTAAAATCTTGTATTTCTATTTTCTTAGTTTACAGAAGAGAAACCTGAGATTTGCAAAATCCAAGGTCACTCAAAAAGCTAGACTCAGGAGCAAACTTGAAGACTCCCAGTCCGTTTTTTTATGTGATGCTTTTTGCTATAGAATTTATGTCACGATTTTATTACAGAGTATCAGTCTCTCCAAGTGGGCTTCCATAAGAGATCACATATAAAACATCAAAACTAGGCTCTGAGGTCCACACCCTCCCGCCCCCTCACTCTGCCATGGAGACAGCTCATGCCAATGCAGGTAATGACAACTGCACAGCATGAGCAAGGTTGAGTAGAACAGGTGTAGAAACTGGCATGGGGTGGTGAAGAGTCTGAATTCCCAAATGTCATAGAAGCCAGCTGCAGTGCTCCCTGGCTCACAGGCTCCCTGGGGCTGACTATCCTTCTGGGTCTCCAGCTTTCATCTTTTGCTTGATCGCTGGATGGGGGCACAGTCACATCCCCGTGATGTGTTTTGCCCCTGCTGCTGGTATCCCCTGGCACTTTACCTTTAGCCAGCTTTAGCCTAGCAGATGCATTCATACCTCCTCCATGCGATGTGTAGACCTTAGGAAAGTAAGACGTGGTCTCAAGTTTCCCAGGGAACAACTTACATTGCCCAACACACACACCCGGCAGCATAAGACACATCTCTGATACTGCCATCTTCAGAAACTTCTAGATGGAAAACATCCCCCTACTGTAAGTAACTCCCCCTGCCATCCTATTTATTTATTTATTTATTTATCTCTCTTTCATTTTCCCTTGTCCCTGAGAGTAGAGTAAGGAAAAGGCTCATTGCTTTCAACACTTTATTTTCTCTGAATTCATCAGTCTTCACCTCAGCACAATTTATTCTGGCCCAATTTTGATAGGCATGGGCCTGTCTCTTTGCATCTTTGTCTCAGGCTGGGAGGCACCATTTTGAACCTGGAAGTTTAGAACATGGTGTCTTTGTTTTTGACAGACTGTTAAGGATATGCACAGGGCTAGAAAACGGAATAGAACATCCCTTGTGGACGCTGCAGGTTCTTAGCCACAAATTAATACACAAAAATGGTTTGGGGTATATCCCAAAAACCATTAAAATGACTTGTTGATGTGAAGAAGTTAAAGCATTTATCTACAATCTCATAACACTATTGATTTTGCCACGAACCTCTTTTCTCATGAGTCATTCCAAAATATTTTTCAAGCAATTCCCCTTCCATAGTTTCATAAGTTTGCCCAACCTCTGTGAATCGTTCTCTTGTGTGTTCTCCTTTCTCTCCTGTCTCAGTCTCATAGTCTCACATGAGTGGCTGCACCCCCGGCTATAGCTTGTTTGCAGTTTGCTGCCAATATGACAAGAGCATCCGGTGAGGCCATATCTGCCTTTCAATCCCCGCGCGCCGATGTTGTAAAATAAAAGTTTGTTCTTTGGACATTTTTGTAGCTCTCTGCACCACCCTTTGGTGGCCAGTTTAGAAAAATTTGATAATTAATGAAGATATCATACACCAGTTATGTAAAAGCAGAATAGGAGTAGCAACAAAGACCCTGGGGGCTGAAAATCAGGAACAGAACTGAGAGCCTTATAAAGTGTGATTTCATCAAAGCCATATGAAAGCTACTATGTTTATGTAAATTAATTTTACTACATCGTGTCACAACCTCCCCCCTTTTAAAAAGCTCTGGCCCTCTGTAGCTTGAGGCAACCTTTTGCCCATCACTGTTCCCTTCTTTCCAGGTGATTCCCACTTCTACATGCTTAGCTGTTACATTTTGAAATTGAAATATTTTATTCACTACGCATATCCAGTGTCCTCACTTATCCTGGCATCATTTCTTCCCTCAAGAGTAATATTGGCACAACTAAGAAAATATCATCCATTATCATCAATATAGCATGTTGATGTTCTGACATAGTCCATCAGTGTAGAGGCAGAAGAACAACAGCAGCCCTTAGGATGTGATGGACATAAAGGCAGCTTTATAGCCAGACCTCAGTTCCCATCTTAGCTCCATCTGGAAAAAATAAATAACTTTGGACTCTTACCCTCTACCTGACATTGAAATTAATTTCCTTTAGAACAAAGACTTCAGCATAAAAAACAAACCCAAATACAAAGATGAAATCATGGGAGGCCTTACTAAGTATGGCCCCAAACCAGAGGCTCCATAAAATAAAACATCTCTACAGCACAAAATCACCATTAACAAAGTCAAAAGTAAATGGCGGACTAAGGTAATTATTTGTAATTTAAATTGCAAAACTAATTTTCTAACATAGAAATACTCCTACAAATCCAAAACAAAAAGCCCAAAACCTAAAAATAAAGGGACAAGAAAAGTAAACAGGATTTTCAGAAAATGCAACACAAATGGCTCTTAAACACATGAAACAATGCTTAACCTCTCTCAAAATATGATAAATGTAAATTAAAACTATAATGGCATACCAGTGTTCACCAACTGGATTAGCAAAGATCAAAAAACTTGATAACACGGTATGTTGGCAAAGAGGCTAATATGCTGCCACGAGACTATAGATTGGGATAACTCAAATGGAAGGAAATTTTGCAATATCTGTGAAATTCCTGCTGCATATATCTTTCAACCTTGCTATTTCACCTATAGGAATTTATTTTGCAGATCTATTTGCCCAGCTGCAAAGAGACAGGTGTAAAGACCATTCCCTGCAGCACTGATGTAATAGCAAATTAGGAAACAATCTAGATGCTAATCAATAGGGCACAGGTTAAATTAATTATGGAATGGTCAAAGTGAAGACACCTGCATGCCCCTAAACAGGAATGAGGAAGCTTTTTATTTACTGATAAGAAATATCTCCAGGATGTATTCTTATGTAAAGAGCAAATAGAGCAGTGTGTAATGGCATGTTGACATTTGTGCAGAAAAAGGGCAAAAGGAATATTTTTTAGTATTTTCTTATGTGTGTATAAGTGCAAAAATAACTGACAATATTGTTTGCCTCTGGAGACAGGAACTGGAGGGGTAGTGAACATAGGTGAGCAGGAGACTTAAATTTTAAATCCTGTGGCCTATCTATTCAATTATTTTATCTTTAAAACTAATAGACAAAAGAGAGGATATTGGCTTCACCATTAGCCAGCGATGTAGCCTTTGTTTTCACAAAATAATACCTATCTCATAGTTTAGTTTTGAGGACTAAAAGGACCTAGCTCAATGGCAGGCTTGTCATAGGCATTCAGCAAGTGGCAGATCTTAGTAATTAATTACACTGCAACCCAACAACGTCAACTAAAGTATTTTCTTGTGAACAAATGGTGAAGTTTTATTATATTTTAGCCTAATATAGCAAAATCCCTGCCTTTTAATTTTCATAATAAACTAAAACACTGTGTGTCTATTATAGCTAAAGTCCAGAATTGCCTAATATTCACAGTAATTAGATCATCTTCTTGTTTCAACAACCAGCTAGGAGCTTAATTTAAAAGAAAAACACCTCACTATATAACTTCACGTTACCATTAGTCAAACAGATGAATAAACCAAAAAGGGAATTGTACACATTTTTGATATGAATGTGAAGATGTTATCAGAGCAAAACAGGCTCACATCAGTGTGTCAGGACATCGGCGAGGCAGCATTCGATGCAACCCTATGTGTCCCTGGAAATTTGGTTGGAGGAAGCTGGGATCATTTATATTCTGAGGATGATGAAGGTGAGATGCAGAAAGATAAATGGACGTCTTCAAGGCCACACATTGACTGATTTGGTTGAGGAAAGAATCCATACGTCCTGGCTGTTCTTTGCTATCTCAGTTCCCAGATCACACAGATTAACAGGAGGAAGACACAAGATTGTCCTTCTGGGCCAGCTTAGCTCAGAGTACAAATTTTTGCAGCTACAGCAAGAATAGCAGCTATCCAAATAAACACAGTAAATTATCTTACTCACTTCAAGCTGATTCTGACAAATAAAGAAGCAAGCTCAATCAGCTTTATAAATAAGAACGCTAAAGAAAGGTTATATTCAAATATTCTTTATTCCTGCCTCCAAATAATTGACACTAAATGAAACCATTTCATTCCCCCATCCCCCAGGCCTGACAACTGCTTGGCTGAATATGAGTCGAGCTCACTGAACCATACAGAGAGGAATGAATCAAGCGTGAGGGTGGAGCTAAGAGCCATGGAGACCAGCTGAGAGATGGAAAAGTTCAGGGCAAGGTCAGTGCCAGCGGCCTCAAGTCTAGAGCAGGCCCCTTGAGAGCCAGATAGAGATAACTGGGCAGGTCCTGCTGAGGCCAGAGTGACTGGAGAAGAGGATGTGCTGCTGTGCCCACACCACATGAATAGCACCTAGAAGAGTCCTAGAAGGGACCAAGGGGGTACCCTCACACACCCACCTCCAGACCAGTTCAGAAACGTATTCTCAATATATCTATCTTGGGTAATGAAGTTTCATTGGTTTTTATCCCTGTTAATACAGGACCCTGTTAATACAAGACCCCAGCTTCCTACAAAGCTCTTTTCCCACCCCTTTCCGGCAAGCATCTTGACAAACATTTAAGGCAAGTATTTTGACAACTAACTGTGGCATCTGTGGATTTTATTTTCACTCTTCTTCTTCTGCTCCCTTATCCCAAGAACAATCTGGGTGCTGTGCATCCATTCGCCACATCCATTCCCCTGGGTATCACCACTGCATTCTCTGGGTACTACCCTCTCCTCCCGAGGTCCTCTGCTCCACTGGACGCTACAGCCCTTTCCATTGGCAAAGCTGCCTTCCACCAGGTGCCCCACCGGTGCAAACCCAGCACTGCCCTATCAGGGACAGGCTTAGGAAAGCAAGCAAGGCACTCACTCCCCTGGTGTACCAAAAAACTCGGTAGTAGAGACAAATAATATTTTAACGCAGTATTTTTAAAAATAAAAGTTGATGCAAAAAATTCATAATGAACTAAACTTGTGTTGTGTTCTGGATAATGCCATATTAGAGACTGAGTATCTATATATGAAATATATGTCTTCTCTATAGTATATGTTTGTATGTTATTTAGGGTTAATTTTCTAGATATTAAATGTCCAGATATATAATATATATATATCAGGAAATAGGCTATATTAACTCTCTATATATTTATATTGCTTTAAATATTATTATTAGCGAAACAGAATTTATTGTAATGTTACTTCCTGGCCTAAATGGAACCAAATTCATCTATATATATATCAAAAATTTACTCTTGCTATCTCATTTTCAGTTGAGAGTTTGAATTCTAATAACATGAGCAATGTTAACTCAGAAGTGTGGATGCACGCTAAAACTTTTAAATAAAGAGATATGATATACCTCCTATTTGAAGCTAAATGAAAAGAAATTGGATATGTAGAATTAGTTGCATGAGAGCTATCAATTATTATAGCGAAGATACATATGAAATAAAATTAGGAGATTATAGAAGAATCCTAATTTTACATGTGAAAATGAAAATGTGAGCAATAAAGCCTTTATATATTTTGATTTTTTATTTTAATAATATATTATAAATTTATTTTACCCAGTCATTCATGCTTCTTGTAGAAAATATACAAATACATGTAAATCAAAGAAAAAAAATCCAGATTATCATAAAGATAACCATCTTATTTTGTTGTACTTTTCCTACACATTTTGTCTATAAATACATAAGCACATTTATTAATCTTATATGTATGTGTTCATATTAAATTCACATTTAAATATATTTAGTACAACCTTTTCTCATTCATTTGGGGGACTAAAATTGGTCTATAAGACATTGTAATTTTTTTCTTCATCTTTTAAAAAAATTTTATAGATACATAATAGTATGTATTTATGGAGAATATGTATTTTGATATAAGCATATAATATATAATAAATTAATGCCACATTGGTAAAAATGTGGCAGGCCCTATGCTTTGTACCCTAAATATATTATTTTGTCTAGTCCTTACAACCACAATAAAGTAGATTTTTTTTAACTTTTATTTTAGGTTCAGAGATACATATGCAGATTTGTTCTATATGTAAATTGCATATCCCAGGGTTTGGTATACAGATTATTTCACCACCCAGGTAATAAGCATAGTACTCAATAGGTAAGTTTTGAGATTTTGAATTTTTAACTTGAGAAAATTTATTTTCTACGAATACACCGAATTTACAAAACACAGCCAATGATTTGTCTTTTAACTATTGTGATGATTTAAATCCTATAGAAATGTTATCTGATAGAGTTTTAAGCAGCGTGCAATATCAATAATTTGTAATAAAAATCACCAGCATGTTTGGATCTTCTAAAATGGATTCACACATTTTGCTTAGTGCAGGCTTATCCGAATTTGGAAGTGGCCTTAAGGAATTTTTAAACAATATCAGTCACCCTGGCATTTTGTGAGAGAAATTTCAGTAAGCTGAAATTCGTTAAAAGTCATTTAAGATTGTCCTTTGGTCTAGAGACATTTCCAAACATGGGCAGTTCTCTGACTGAAAATGCGGCCTCAGCTGGGAGGACTCAGAGACTGTGGCTGGAGCAACTGGAGCCCACCAGCCATCCTTCTCATTCCCTGTGGCCTCACCATGTGGCCTCCCCAGCATAAGTCTCAGGATAGCTCCCCCTGTTACACGGCAGCCCAAGCTGAAGCAGGTTCACTGTGCATGGTTACAAACTTGTCTAAGTCTGATGAGACAGAGCACCCACACACGTAAGTTACAAGAGGCTGGTTTATTGTTTACAGAGAGGCAGCAAGGGATAGCCAAAGCCTAAGATTCATTGTGAGCTGATCCCTCAAGACTCAGCAAAGCTGCCCGGGGCAGATAGTCTTGTCTGCTTGTCTGTGTGTGCCCCACCTGCAGCTAAGGGATCCTGAGAAGCAGCTCATCCAAGGGGAATCCTCATTTGCTAGGCTAAAGTGTTGAATGGCATCCTGTTTCTAGTGGGTGGCTGGAACAAAACCCTGGCTGTTCTGGCCAGTTCCTCCCTATTTCAGAATGCCACATTCCCAGCACATGTGACAGCTATTCCTGAGAATTACAATCAAGAAAGGGGAAGAACTGGGTTGGTGCAAGGCCACCTACCTGGAGAACTGCCTTGTACCCAGGGCTTCCAGACAGAGTGCTCCAGACATGCTGGAATGGAAATGCAAACTTCTTATGACTTAGCCTCAGAAATCGCAGAACCTCACTTCTGCCATATTCTAGTGAATGAACAACTCACCAAGACCAGCACAGTTTCAAGAGGACGGGGAACTTAGACTTCACCTCTCAGAGGGAAGTGTAGCAAAGAATTTGTGGCCATCTTTTATCTGCTCCATCCCAATGGAAAGACACTTCCATCAAAGCTCTACTTCAAAGCATCCAGAAGTTCAGAGCTCTGAGTCCCAAACACAGACACAACCAAACCACAGACTCACTTGGGCCAGGATCCTCCACTACTCCAAAGGCTCCTTTTGAATGCTTTCTGTGATGTCAGGATCTTTTGATCTTTACAGCCGTGAATGGCTCTGTCTGAGGAAGAAAATTTCACACTTGCTCAGCTCATTAGGAGAAAGATCAGGACTGGTCACCATTGTGGTCAGGGCTGGTGCTGGTGGTTACGTGGAGGGAGGGGAGAGCCAGTTCAGTGGTGACTGGAACCCTGCCTCCCCATGCACCTGTGCCAACCCATACCTTTGTCCCAACATTTGTTTTTGGTTCTCTTTTTGAGGCTTCTCTGGGAGCCTTCTCCTAGAGAGAAAGGCTGGCTTTTCAAGGTGGGTATTTAGGATTTGGTGTATGCCTGGCAGGGATATTCTGGCAGAGTTGTAGGTATGAAGGAAATGGATTGGATCCAGAGAGGGTCAGTGCACTGAGACCAGCAGAATGCAGCTGGGGAGAAGGGCAACTAGGGTCTACACACAAACCCCCACCTGACTTGGCCCCCGAGGCATGGCTGCTGTGCCAGCAGGCATTCTTAAGTGGCTGGCCTTGTTTTCTGCTCCATGACTTTGGACAAGTCCCACCTCTGCCTGGCTCAGTTTCTTTCTTTTTTCAATTACCTCCCTCATATAGAAGAGGCAGTGCAGTGGTGATGGACTCTGCCTCTTATTGGTCACATATCCTTAGGCAGGTTATGGAACTTCAGGTTCCTCCTCTGTGAAGTGAGGATAAATAAAGTGCTTGCCCCATAGGGTTGTTGCAAAGGTTGAATAGGTTGATCGTATAAGGCTTAGAACCAGGCCTGACACTCATACCCGTGGTACATGTGATGCAGTGAAGGCGTGGGGCTTTGCAGCCAGATGGAGCTCAAATCCCAGCCCTGCCACTTACTAGCTCTGTATAAGGGTTCTCTAGAGGGACAGAACTAATAGGATAGATATATAAAGGAGTTTATTAAATATTAACTTACATGATCACAAGGTCCCACAATAGGCTGTCTGCAAGCTTGAGGAGCAAGAAGAGCCAGTCCAAGTCTCAAAACTGAAGAACTTGGGAGTCCGAAGTTCAAGGGTGGGAAGCATCCAGCACAGGAGAAAGATGTAGGCTGGGAGGCTAGGCCAGTCTTTCCTTTTCACATTTTTCTGCCTGCTTTATATTCACTGACCTCTGATTAGATTGTGCCCACCAGACTAAGAGTGGGTCTCCCTTTCCCAGCCCACTGACTCAAATCTTAATCTCCTTTGACAACACCCTCACAGACATACCCAGGATCAATACTTTGTATCCTTCAATCCAATCAAGTTGACACTCAGTATTAACCATCACACGAGTTATGTGACCTTGGACATCTTACACCTCCTTCAGCCTCATTTTCCTTCTCTGTCTCCCTCTAATTGCTGTAGGGATCAGAGAAATTGCGCCTAGAGGGCCTAGGAGCAGCTGCGGGTAAGTCACACACACGTCTCCTCACTTCTCCTCCAGGCTTTTCTTCCTTCTCGCTATTTGTCAGCTCCGGCGTCTTACACTTAGCAAGATGCTTCATGTTAATGGCAGTTGTCATGTATCAACTGAACATGACACTTTCAGCCTCTGAGCCATGTCTGTCTGCAAATTCCCAGTGACATACTCAGGGGTCTCAGCATGAGGGCTGTTCTCTTCCATCCAGCCTCTCAGCCGCTCTTGACTTTTCAAAACTGATTGCTCTGACTCTGTGCTCAAGGGCCTTCATGCTGTCAGGGCTGAAAGATTCTTATATTCCGAACACCTGGATGGGATTCTGTTGTTTTCCTCACAGCATTGAATCAGTACTACCTTCTCATGGGCTCTTAACGACCTGCCCAATCTATCTCAAAATCTGTGGTTTTTAAAGTGCGATCCTTGAACTCGCAGCATCACATCACCTGAGAAGCTATCTGAAATGCCCGTACCCAGACCCCATCCAGACCTCCTGAATCAGAAGCTCTGGGGTGGGGCCCAACAAGCAGGTTTTAACAAGCCTGACACATATTCACGTTTAAGAACTGCTAAAGGTTAAGAAACACCTTAGCATTTTGGGTAAGATGAAATGTAAGAATCAAACACATTTCCTGCCAAGTCTGTTTTTACTATTAATTTACTGATTATACCTACATCCTTTCAAAAAGGAGTGAATGAGGGCTTAGGATTAAATAATGATGTTGATGACAAAAAAAAAATAGCATGTATTGAAAAGTTACCTTGGTGAGGCACTGTGCTGACTAATTCCTATGTGTTTATGTCATTTAATCTTTATGAAAATCTGATGAAATATTTTTTCTCATCATTTGTATCTGAGGAAATAAAATTTCTGAAAGGTTAAAATACATTGCCTATAACCAAATTTGAAGGAGAGAAAAATATTATTTTTGTTCTTGGGGTTTTGGTTTTGTTTTTTGCAAACTGTGTCATTGGACCTTGAGTTTACTTGAAGGTCCCTCTATCCAAGGAACTATTTAGAAATAATAATTCCTAAGAGTTGAGTCTCGCTGAGCAGAGTAGGAGCGAGTGATGCTAGCAGCAAGGACATTCCTTGGGCCTGTCCTCAATGCTGAGCAGTCAGTTGGATGAGCTGCCGTCGGCAGGTGACAGACCCAGTTGGAAAGTCCTCTGCAGACCTCAGCAGGCAGGAAACAGTGCACAGTCATTGAGGGAAACTGTACCTGCACAGCTTTGCTCTACAAAAACATGTAACAAACATCTGAGTCCCAAATAGATGTCAGTTATTAGCCCTAATGGGAAAACAAAAGTCCTCCTACTGCCCCTATGTGGGTGGTCCATATAGAAGAGCAACTCTTTTGTTTTACTTCTTTAGAAGAAAACATCTTTCTTATAATATGACTTAAATCTAATGAAGATTTTCTTTTTTCTAAGATTAAATAGCTACCATTTTCTTAGTGCTTAACTATATTCAGGCTCTATAGTAGACACTTAAGCATGTTAGATCAATGATGCCTCATAAAACTCTACCAGATAAATATCACCCTCTCCATTTTTGCAGGTAAGGAACATGGCACCCAGAGAGGTTAGCGACTTGCTTTTGGTCACTCTGGTGGTAAATAGTAAAGGGCAGTCCGACAACCAGCCCAATTTCTGGAGGCAATGGGATGCTTTTCATAGGCTGCAAACTGGTCCCAGATGTAGTTCCTTTCTTCCCTTCTTGTAATCAAGTGGGTCACAATTCTACAGAATTAGATTTCTGCTTGAAATGAAGGCCACTTGCTGTAATCTATGAAATTAGTTATTAGGGTTACTGGGATCTGGTGCTCAGAAGTTAACATTGGTATAGGTGCCAGGATTTTCCCACCCTTGCCTTTCCCCTGCTCTGCTCTGTGTTCCTGTTTGAGAGTGAGGGGCACTGAGCCCCACAGGCTGTGCTACCCAGACTCCCTTCTCAGTTTGGCCAATGTCAGGCTATGCTGGGAGGTAGAAGAGCAGAAGGAAGACAGCAGACACGGTACAGTGTATTTCCTGTCTCTCTGCCTGAGGCAGCATCTCCAGAAGCAGCTGCACCTTTTCTGTGGCCCCAGCTCCCGGCTCCAGGATGCTACTCCTGGTAACACTGCCTGCTCCCTCATACCTCTGGCCTTGAGGTGGGAGAGAACCGCTCTGTTCCTAGTCTCTGAGATGCCTCACCATTTTCTACTGGGAGCCTTAACTGTTTCATCATCTATATAACCAATTGTCTATATTAGAGTCCCTCTGAAAAACCTAGAATGCTTTCTCTTTTAGTGCTGAGTGTGTTATCAGTGGTTGCTGAATCTTCTCATTCTGTATTCTACACTCTTGTGTCAAACCCCTATTAACCTCGGTAGGGAAGGCACCAGGTTCAAGAGGCCAAAGACAAGACCCAGAGCCAGCAAACAAGACATGGAGTTTTAATAGGGGCTTACATACAGGGGAGAGAGTCCAGTGGCAGCAAGCTGGATAGGAGAACTGACTTATATACAGAAATAGTCCAGTGGCAGCAGGCTAGACAACATATCCACCTTCCTACAGTCCAGTGGTGGCGGACTAGGCAGCCTATCTGCCTTTCTACAGTCCAGTGGTGGTGAGCTATACAACATAGTTGCACAGCTCAGTAGCTACAGGCTGGGCAGGAAAACCACAACCACTTCCAAAGAGCATGTAGTTTATATAGCCTTTTCACTTAACACCCTCCCCTTAACGACCTCCACCTTCCAGCCTTCATTTAACCCAAAACTCAAAGCCTCAATCC
Organism: Rhinopithecus bieti; assembly: GCF_001698545.2. NCBI lineage: Eukaryota > Metazoa > Chordata > Mammalia > Primates > Cercopithecidae > Rhinopithecus > Rhinopithecus bieti. Next base: position 673,565 of record NW_016813612.1, on the reverse strand, counting down.
CCTGTATGGCATGTGTCCCATGGGACAGGCCAGGGGTTGAGATGTTTATCAAAGACAAGGAATGAATCTCCAGGTTGGTGACACCTGGATTCCCTAGCTTGGAACACACATTCAGGTATACCTGCCATACAGGGACATTCTAAGAGAATGCTTCAATTATTGCCATCGGGTGCATTTACCCTGCATACACAAACCAAAGCAAAGCTCACAAATCACATTCTTACAATTTTCAGGAGGTATACTTCATTTTTCATAAATCATCAAGGTCATTTTAAATTGGTCATGGATTTTAATTGCTGCTGTGCTTAATTTTTTACCAACAAAGGAAAGCTAGCTTAGCTTCATCATTCTCAATTTAGCTTGTTGCCGATTGCTTGGTGCACCTTCTATGTATAATGATTTGAATTTGTATCAGTAGTATTATTAGCATTGTATTTTCTTATAACTATTGTATCTGAATTTGGAAGTCGCATTTTAATTATTCAATTCCTCTTCAAAACTTTTTACCACCCAGTTCAGTCATTTTCCTTAAAAAAAAAAATGACAAGGGGAAAACAAGGTACCTACTCTATCTCTTTTTCTACTAAGTGGATTGTGGTCAAAATTTAAAAGAAAAAAAAATTCATGGCTGGGCACAGTGGCTCACTCCTGTAATCCCAGCACTTTGGGAGGCTGAGGCAGGCAGATCACTTGAGCTCAGGAGTTGGAGACCAGCCTGGCCAACATGGTGAAAACCCCGTCTCTACAAAAAATACAAAAAAAATTAGCCAGGCATGGTGGCGGGCACCTGTAATTCCAGCTACTCAGGAGGCTGAAGCAGGAGAATCGTTTGAGCCTGGGAAGTGGAGGTTGCAGTGAGCTGAGATAGAACCACTACACTCCAGCCTGGGTGACAGAGTGAGACTCTGTCTCCAAAAAAAGAAAAGCTATTCCACCTCCGAAAACACCCAGCTAATTTTGCTACACATGGGAATCTTGCTAAAATGCAGATTCTGATTCAGCAGGTCACAGTGTGAGTGTGGTGGTCTGAGATTACACTTTTCCATCTAGCTTCTAGGCCATGCCCACGCTGCTAGTCCGAGAACCACACTGGGAATAGCAAGATCTTCAGGATCTCACAGAGTCTTTCCCATGTAAACTCTTAGTTTGCACAGTGCCCTACTGTGTTGGGGAAGAAGGCCTAGGAATGCCTTGCTTCCTCACTGGCAGCCAGGGCGTGAGCAGTGTTTCAGTTGCCTCCTTCTCACAACTGTATTGTTTTAGTCTAATGAGCCAAAATCAACCTGGCATTCCTAGGTGAAACTTTAATGTGATTGTAATTTCAGTGCTGTTCTATGTGATTCCAGTCTGTCTTCTAATGAGAATACACATGTTTACAAATTTACTTGTGTCATGGAAAAAGAAATTAGAAAACTGCTTACACAACAAGTGCCTTGAAGTGATTAGTATTCGCAGTATGATGTTAAGTAGGATTTTTTAGGGAAACAACACAGTGATTTTAAATTTTATTCTGATTCTTTGATTCACACAGCTTTCTATTTGCTTGAACTCTGAAGCAAAAGCCCCAATTTGCCATAAGAACACTACTAAGATTTCTGGAAGAAAAGCAACCTGATCAGATGTCAAGGCACTGACCCAAGAATGATGTCTACAGTCTGTTCCCAGATTTGCTTCTAGTTTAGTCAGTGACATATCAGCAAATTACTTGTTTTCATTTTCCTCAGTAAAATAATGATAATGATCATTTATACTTGCAATATACCCATTATTGGCTTAATACTACCTATGGATCAAGGAGGTCCTAAATCTATATTTCTAGTCCAAATTTCTACCCTCCTAAAAATATACATATGTGTGTTCGTGTGTGTGTGTGTGTGTGTGTGTGTGTGTATCCAGACTGGTATATCCAAATGCCCACTAGGTCTCACCACCTGGGGATGTGATGGGTACTGCAAATTTAATTGTCCTACCTAAACTTTCTGCCTTCCCTCTAAACCTGATCCTCTTCCTATATTCCTATCCTGGCTAGTTATATGACCATCACAACCCATGCACCTGAACCCAGAAGCATCATTTCCTCTTACCCTGTGAGCTCACAGGGGTAGCACTTGGTCTTAGTCACCTTCATAACCCCAGTATTTTGAACTAGACTTGGCACAGCAAAATGCTCAAAAAATATGCCTGTATTGAACTAAACTCCATAAAGATGGATGGTCCATACAAACCTAGAAGTTGTTTATGAGAATTTTGAAGAATTGCCATTGTGAAAAATTGCAACCCATCTACCTGCCCCCATGCTCCAAAAAAAAAAATGGGAATACAGCTTTTCTGTTAGTGATTTCTATGCCAGGGTATAGTGAACCCCCATGAATCTAAACTCCATATAAGCAAAGCTTGGTAGTGTTTTGATTCTTATTTTTACATTCGGTACCAACTCTTACCTAGATGTATCTCTATGTTTGTTATTTTTTACTGTATTTCTTGTAGCTTGTCACCCTCACTCTCGGATGCATTCCTGCTATGTGCCAATATTGTAATAGGTGCTTTGTGACATTGTTTTTAATTTCACAGCCTGTGAGGTAGATTTTATAAACATTATTTTTAAGTGGGAAGCAGGTTCAAAGAGAGTACATGACCCTCCCAATATCACACACAAGTAAGTGAGGAGGGTAGAGCTCCCATCTTATCCTCTCTGTGGCTACAGACCTTCATAATACACTTTAGGGGATATGATCTTCTTTCTTCTTACTTGGAAAATTTCATCAAAGTTGTAGTATCTTTCTTCTCTGTTTTTAAAATAGTGTATATTTATGCAATTTGAAAAAATAAAGTTACCCATATTACCACTATTTGAAGATATCAGCAGTTACATTTTGGTACATTATCTTTCAGGGTTTCCTTTTCTATTTATAGCTGTGTTTTAAACACGCCACATTGTTTTCATTATTATATATGTGTAATGTATCTTAACATCTGACAGGACAAGTTTCCCCTCCCTCATATCTCCTCTTTTCCAAAACTTTTCTTAACTAGAAAATATCCCTAATTTTTTTTTCAATGAGAGCTTCTCTTCATCTTCTTCTACCTTGTGGGAAGGGCCCCTTCTGAATATCTAGACATATAAACAAGGGTTCTCTCCATGTAGAAAAGACTTATTTTGAAGTAGCTTGGGTTGGGGAGGCTGTCAATAAATGATAGCAAAATGAATCTAAAATGTGCTTATATCATTTTTTAAGAAATCAAATTTTTAATGCTTATAGAATCAATTTTCTTCTGAATGCCTTCCCTGAGCTGGGAATTAGGGAAGACATTGAGATACCAAGTAATAAGGTAAGGCTGAGAGGGGTTAAAAAAAAAGACTTAGAGGGTTTAGAAAATATGCTATTGTCTCTATAGCTGCAGAAAAATGAGCCTCACTTTTTTTTAAATTAGAACTTAGTTACAGAAGAGAGGTTTACTCCGAAGCATATCACCCACCAGTTGCCACCTAAGAAGTTCTCAAATAAATGTTCTTTCCTCCCTTGAACTGCAAACCCAGCAGATAAACCTGTAGCTGTGAAACAAAGGACACTCTGCTTTTGCCACCTGCCCACCTGTAGCTCCTAAAAATGATGTTGTCACATTTTCATTCCTCAAGAGCTGGACTGTTCTGTGGCTAAGCAATTCTCCAGAAGCCCAAGAGCTCTGGAAGTGAGAAGTGTAAGGCCAAATTTGTATATTTTTCTGGGCCAGGGCCCTGAGCTAGAATAGGTAGGGGCCCTGGGTTCCCCTAGGATTTTGACCTCTCAGTGAATCTGATACAAGATGAGACTCTTTGGGAAGCCCCACCCTGAGGGCATGAGGGTACTGCCTAGCCTTTCCTTTTCAGCTTGGACGTTGGCCACCCAGAGGGTTGCCTCTCCACCAGCCTTCCTCTAGGGTTGGTACAGAATCTCTGCCTAACCCCTCAGGGCATGAGACTGATACAAAAAGATGGGCATAGCATCCAGTGGCTGATCCCACCAAAGGCACACAGCATGTGCTGGCAGTCCAGCTGGGACTTGGACTTATCGCCCATCCCAGTTCAGCCCTTCTTCCTCAGAGTCTTCCAGCATATTGCCTTTGTTGAAGCTAGTGCACTGCCGTGGAGGTGCTCATGTCAGCTGATGGAGCATTGGCCCATGGTGGAAACTAACAAAACTGTAATAGACTGACATGTGGTCAGAGGTCTCTGTGGACACCTGTGTGGTATTCAGTGCTGAGGAGAACACAGAAGGCCACACTGTGTGGTGCCTGGAGTGATGGAACTGAAGGAAGAAGACAAAGTCTGCATAAACAACAACAGTACAGGGCTGGAAGGACTGCTAAAGAAATTCATGTCTATTGAGTCAGTTGTGAAAATAAGAATTCATCCACTCACTGATTAAAAACGCTCCTGTGATGCCAAGAAAGGTAAGAGCTTAAGAGGTGCTCACATCTTAGGTATACAAAAAAACCAATGTGCTGTAATCATGTTCTGTTTGTAGAGATCGTCTTAGGAGGCCTGGTGTAATAGGACAAACAACAAGTTGTGTCTGCAGAATGCATGGGACCAGCCATGGGCCCTTCTCTTGATGGATGCTTAACTTAGCAGCACAGGCAGATCCCTAAATAATTAATTAAAATACTGCTGTGAGGTATCATGATAAAGATTTATGCTTAGAGAAGAGGTGAGAAAGTTGGATGAGGCTTTATTAAGAATAATGGGGGAAATAAGTAGAAAGTATGTATGTTCAGAGGCTGGGCACAGTGGCTCATGCCTGTAATCCCTAGTACTCAGGAGGCTGAAGCAGGTGACACTTGAACCCAAGAGGCGGAGATTACTGTGAGCCGAGATCGCACCACTGTACTCCAGCCTGAGCAACAGACTCTGTCTCCCAAAAAAGGAAAAAAAAAATGTATGTTTTGAATTTTGTTTGGTCGTACTGTGGAATGTTTCCAACATTCTCAGAAGTTTTTGGCATGCTATAAAGACACCCATCTACAAATCATATAGATTTGACAACGCTCATGGACCCACCAGCATAGATTTTAAGAAGACAAAACATTTTCCAGTATGGTTCCAGCTCTATTGTGACTCTCTAACTCCATTTTCTTTTCCCTCTTAAATTGGATATATTGTTCCCATGCATGTTATTTCATTTTACAACTTATGTATGACTAACAAGATGTACACTATTGCTCTGTGTGGCGTTTTCAGTTTACATTAATGGCATCATGCATACATAAAGTTCTGAAGTTTATATTTCTACATTAAACATGTTGAGAAGCATAGATTTGGTTTTTTATTTAATACCATTGTACATATAATCTCTTGTTAAATGAATTAATCACAGTTTATTTCATCATTGTCTTATTGAAGGACTCCTTACCTTGTTCACACCACACCAGCCACACTGACTTTGTTTACTCAAACATGCAAATGGTGCTCATGTCTCAGGGCCTTCGCACTTCCTGTTCCTTCCACCTGGAATGCTCTTGCCCCAGATTCTACATGGCTCACTCTCTCTCCTTGCCTCTGTACAAAAGACACCTTCCCTAACCACCCTGCAAACATAGCTCCCCTTCCCCCACTCAGTCACTTTCTCCTCCTCTTATTCTGCTGCATTTCTTCTCATGGCACTTGCCACACCAACATAGAATAGATCTAGTTATCTGTCAGCCAATCTGCCTGTTGTTCTAGCATGTGAACATCATGAGACTGGGAGCCTTGCCCATCTTGTCCACTCCTGTACACTCAGTGTTTACATCAGCATCTGGCACATGCTGGGTGCTCAGTATATATCAGATGAGTAAGTGAATGAGTGAACAATGACTGAATGAATGAACCAAGGTTGCTTACATTTTCTTCAGTTATAAGCAAATCTTCAGTGAACACCCTTGGGACACATGTGAGTGCCTCTCTGAGGAGATTCCCAGAATGGAATTGCCGGGGATGGCCCTCCTGCAAGCACTTTGTCAGTTGTAAATCTCCATACAGAAGAAACAGACTATTTGGGGGAATGAGGAAGTTAGTCTCTTTAATCTGTGAAGATGCTTATTTCTGATGGGAGGCAGCATGCAGCCATTCCTCCTGCTGTTTGTTCAGTGTGCAACAGAGCTTCTCACCTCTCTGCCTACCCAGACCGTACCTCTGTTAAACCCCAGCTCTCCTCATCTGTTCCCTTAGACACTCTCAGAGTGGGACACCTGACACTCCCCATCTACACAAACTTCCTCTAAAGCACTCTTGACCGTGACGAGGATAGTGATTGGTTTTATTGTGTCAGAGATGAGTATTTTACTTGGATTCTTCTCTCAACTACTCACAAAACCCCATAGTGCCATTATTATCCCTGTATTACAGGTGAGAAAATGGTGGCAGAGAAAGGTTAATTTGCCCAAAGTCACACAGTTAAGAGGTGGCAGAGCAGGGACCGGAACCCAGGCTCAGAACCTGTGCTAATAATGGTACTACTGATAACGTGGACTTCAGACTGCACAGTGTTCAGTGCTAGACTTTGCAACATGCTTTATGTTCTATCTGTCATTTAATCTCCACAGCCAAGTTGTAGGAGTAGGAGCTTTTGTTGTTTCCCTTCTGATGAAGTTCAAGGCACCAAGAGGTAGAATAACTGCCTGACGCGGCACTTCCAGAAAGAGAGAGCTTCAGAATGTGAATTCTTTTCTCCCTGGCCCCAGAGCATTGTCTTTATCCATAGTGCTGTACTTTTCCAGTGTAATTCCAAGGCACTTGCCCAACCTGTCCTGGAACACATCACTCACTCATTCCTTCCTTCAGGGGAAGCTTCAATAGAAAGATGGCCACACCCCAGCCTCTTGCCTCTGGTCTTTAGGGCACTCTCTTATCCTGACAACTATATGAGCTCTTGCAGGACAGATCTGGTCATACATCTATGTCATAAATTAATTTACATCATCTGAGCAGCAGTCTGTTATCCTCAGTCTTGCTTTGTGTCCCATCAATAAAACGCTTCATTACAATTATTCTCCCTAAGGAAATGGAGCAAAGTAGAAGGACAGGTCACCATAGAATCTCCAAGAACATATGTGTTCAGAAAACAACACTTCTGCCAACAAATAATGCTGTTGCCCGCATTAAGACACATGTCCCCTCCTGAGAATCACTCATTTGCAGCATTTGGTACAGGACAAATGCACAGAGGCCATGCAGGAAAAGTGTGTTCACTCACATTCAGACTCTGCTGGCTCCCCCAGTGAGTACCAAGGTCTGGTCTTTCTCTGGGAGCTCTCCGTTGAGCTATCTAATTCTTCCTCTAGCCCTGTAAGGCACAACCTATCCCATTTTGCAGATGAGAAAACTGTAGCTCAAAGGACTTAAAGTAATGAATTCTAACTGTGTTGTCATTGGTAAATTTTGAAGGTTTGCTGTTGATTATTTCCAAAAGATCATATTAAAATTTTCAATTTTAGAGGAATTACACCATACTGAAAGATAAAATCAAGAAATGTTTAAATTTTAATAACCTAGTTCTTAAAAACTATTTTATACCAGCTTTCTCTTTCTCTGAGAATCTTAAGATACTTAACATTTCCCCTTAGTTAATAGAAGTTATAAATTTCCATGCCTTTTTTCCAACATTAAGGTTTTTTATTAGCAGATAATACTTTTACATATTTATGGAGTACATAGTGATGTTTTGATACATATCACGTGTAGTGATCAGATCTGGGTAATTAGCATAGCTGTCATCTCAAACATCTATCACTTCCTTGTGTCAGGAACATTCAATACTCTCCATCTAGCTATTTGACACTATATTATATATTATTGTTTACTATAGTCATCCTACTGTGGTATAGAACACTAGAACTTATTCCTTCTATCCAGCTGTCATTTTGTATCTTTTAATAAGTCTCTTCCTATCATCTTCTTCCCCCTACCCTTCCCAGCCTCTTGTATCCTCTGCTCTACTTTTTACTCCTATGAGATCAATTTATTTAGTTTCCGCATATGAGTGAGAACATGCTGTGTTTAACTTTCTCTTCCTAGCTTATTTCACTTAATGTAATGTCCTCCAGTTCTATCCATGTTGCCATGAATGACAGAAATTCATTCTTTTTCATGGCTGACTGGTATTTCATGGTGTATATATACCATATTTTTTGTATTGCATCTGTATTTTAAAATTATTCTTTTTGGGGGTTAAACCTTATTAAGGTATAATTTACAAAGAGTATGTTGCATCCATTTTATGTGTACAGTTCAACAGGTTTTGACAAATATATACAATCATATAACCACTACCACAATCAAGATATAGAACATTTCCAACTTCTTGAGAAGTTTCATTGTGCCCCTTTGCTGTCAGTCCCACTGCTGGCTCCATGTAAACAATGATCTGCTTTTTGTCAATGTAGATTAATTTTGCTTCTGTTAATATTTCATGTAAGTGGAATAATACAATTGCAATTTTAATTTAAATATTCTATTTAGCATAACGTTTTTGAGGTTCATTCATGTCATTTATATCAGCAGTTCCTTTTTTTCCTTTTTGAGACAGGGTCTCTTTTTTTTTTTTTTTTTTTTTTTTTGAGACGGAGTCTCGCTCTGTTGCCCGGGCTGGAGTGCAGTGGCCGGATCTTAGCTCACTGCAAGCTCCGCTTCCCGGGTTTACGCCATTCTCCTGCCTCAGCCTCCTGAGTAGCTGGGACTACAGGCGCCCACCACCTCACCCGGCTAGTTTTTTGTATTTTTTAGTAGAGACGGGGTTTCACCGTGTTAGCCAGGATGGTCTCGATCTCCTGACCTCATGATCCGCCCGTCTCGGCCTCCCAAAGTGCTGGGATTACAGGCTTGAGCCACCGCGCCCGGCCTAGGGTCTCCTTTTATTGCCCAGGCTGTTGTGCAGTGGCACAATCATAGCTCACTGCCACTTCGAACTCCTGGTCTCAAGCAATCCTCCTGCTTCAGCCTCCCAAGTAGCTGGGACTACAGATACACGCCACCACACCCAGTTAATTTTTGTAGTTTTAGTAGATATGAGGTTTTGTCATGTTGCCCAGACTGGTCTTGAACTCCTGGATTCAAGCAATCCACCCACCTCAGCCTCCCAAAGTGCTGCGTTTACAGACGTGAGCCACCAAACCCTGCCAGCAGTTCCTTTTTATTGTTGAATAATAGTCCATTTGTGCATACAGTTTAATTTGTTTATCAATTCACCTGCTGATGGACATTTGATCAGTTTCCAGTGTTTTGGCTGTTATGAACAAAATTGCTATAAGTTTTCTTGTGCCATCTTTTATTTTCTTAAAAGAAATATTTCATAGGGACTTGCAAACAGAAGCCATGTCTGTGTCTTGGACAGTGGTGAGACAAGATAGTGGATCTCTATGCCTCATGTACAAGTCTTTGTGTAGACATGTCGTTTCTGTTGAGTTCCATACTTGACAATGGAATTACTGTATTGTATAGTAACCAGTATATATTTAACTTTGTAAGGATTCACCAAACTGTTTTTACTAGCAACATATGAGAGACCCAGTTGCTCCACATCATTACCAGCACTATGTATTGTCAGTCTTTTTAATATTAGCCATTCTTGTATATACCACATCTTTTATCCCTTCATCTGTTGTTGAACACTTAGGTTAATTCCATATCTTGGCTGCTGTGAATATTGCTGCAATAAACATGGGGGTGCAGATGTCTTTTCGGTATAATGATTTCCTTTCATTTGGATAAATTCCCAGTAGTGGGACTGCTGAATCACATGGTAGTTCTATTTGTAGTTTGGTGAGGGACCTCCACACTGTTCTCCATAGTGGTTCTACTAATTACATCCCCACCAATAGTGTGTGAGAGTTCCCTTTTGTCTGCATCCTCATCAGCATTTGTTATTTTTTTGTTCTTTTGAAAATAGCCATGCTACTTGGGGTGAGATGATACCTCATTGTGGTTTTGATTTGCATTTCTCTAATGATTAGTAATTTGAGCATTTTTTCACGTATTCATTGGCCAATTTGTGTATGTCTTTTTAAAAATTTTTATGGGTATATAATAGGTGTATATATTTATGGAGTAATGAGATATTTTGACACAGGCATGTAATGTATAATAATCACGTCATGAAAAATGGAGATCCATCCCCTTAAGCATTTATCCTCAAAATTAGACTGTCTTACAATCTAATTTTATGATTTCAATTATCTTAAGATATACAATTAAATTATTATTGACTATAGTCACCCTGTTGTGCTATCAAATACTGGGTCTTATCCATTCTAACGATTTTTTTGTACCCATTAACCATCTTCATCTCCCTCTCCACCTCCCACTAACCTTCCTTCCTAGCCTCTAGTAACCATCCTTCTACACTCTATCTCCATGAGTTCAACTGTTTTGATTTTTACATCCCACAAATAAGTGAGAACATGCAATGTTTGTCTTTCTGTGCCTGACTTATTCACAGTGGAGTACTACTGTTCGGCCATAAGAAAGGATGAGATCCAGTCATTTGTATGTCTTCTTTTAAATGTCTTTTCAGATCATTTTCCCATTTTTTAATTGGATTGTTTGGTTTTTTGCTGTTGCTTCAGTTCCTTGTATATTCTGAATATTAGCTCATTGTCTGATTAATAGTCTGCCAATATTTTCTCCCGTTCTGTAGGTTGTCTTTTTCTCTGTCAGTTGTTTCCTTTGTTGTGAAGAAGCTGTTAATTTAATTGCATTTGTTTATTTTTGCTTTTGTTGACTGTGCTTTTGAGGCCTTATTTATAAAATCCTTTTTCAGACCAATGTCCAGAAGCATTTCCCTTATGTTTTCTTCTAACAGTTTTATTACTTTAGGTCTCACGTTTAGTTCTTTGATCCATTTTGAGATGATTTTTGTGTAGGGTGAGAGATAGGAGTCTAGTTTCATACTTTTGTATATAGATATCCAGTTTTCTTGGCCCCATTTGTGGAAAAGACTGTCTTTTCTCCAGTGAGTGTTCTTGGCACCTTAATCAAAAATCAGTTAGCTGTAGATATGTGGATTAAATTGGAGGTTTTCTACTCTGCTCCACTGGTTTATGTGTCTGTTTTTATGCCAGTACCATGCTGTTTTGGTTACAACAGCTTTGTAGTATATTTTGAAGTCTGATAATATAATGCCTCTAGTTTTGTTCTTTTTGATCAGGATTGCTTTGGCTATTCGGGATCATTTGTGGCTCCATACAAATCTTAGGAATTTCTTTCTATTTCAGTGAAGAATTTCACTGGTATTTTGATAGGGATTGCAGTGAACCCGTAGATTGCTTTGGGTAGTATCTGTTGATTTTCTTGTTGTTGTTGTTGTTGTTGTTGTTGTTGTTGGGAGAAGTCTCACTCTTGTCCCCCAGGCTTGAGTGCAATGACTCGATCTCTGCTCATTGCAACCTTCACCTGCCAGGTTCAAATGATTCTTCTGCTTCTGCCTCCCAAGTAGCTGGGATTAAGGTGCCTGCCACCATGCCCAGCTAATTTTTGTATTTTTTAGTAGAGACGGGGTTTTACCATGTTGGTCAGGCTGGTCTCGAACTCCTGACCTCAAGTGATCCACCTGTCTCGGCCTCCCAGAGTACTGGGATTACAGGCATGAGCCACCGCACCTGGCCTGCAGTTGATTTTTTAAAAGCTTTGATATTTTAAGAGACTATCCTGCTTAAGTTTGTGAAACTATACAGAGCTAAGAATCTTTGTGTAATCATCCTCAGGGATCTCAGGGATAACTTGGAATGTTTTTTGTTGTTGTTGTTCTGTTTTGTTTTTTGTTTTGAGATAGGGCCTGGCTTCATTGCCCAGGCTGGAGAGCAGTGGTGCAATCTTGGTACCTTGCAACCTCTGCATCCTGGGCTCAATCTATCCCCCTACCTCAGCCTCTGGAGTAGCTGGGACTATAGGCATGTACCACTGTGCCTAATTTTTGTATTTTTTGTAGAGATGGGGTTTTGCCATGGTGCCCAGTCTGGTCTCGAACTCCTGGGCTCAAGCAATTTGACTGACTTGGCCTCCAAACTGCTGGGATTATAGGCGTAAGCTACTGAGTCTGGCCAACTTGGAATCTTTTAAAAAATAAGTCAGGGAAATCAAGCATGGACAACTCTGGACAGTTCCAAGTTGGAAAGCTTTTCCCTATAAATCTCATCACCAGGAGAGCATCTCCCTTTCTTCCTAAGCCACCACTCGTACACTCCTACTGAAGCTTAGCAGAAGCAGTTTGATTATGAGAGAAAATGCCTGGGACAGAAAGCAGGTAGATTCTGGTTTCTCACACATTTGTGGGAATGATACAGAACCCAGGACCTGTGAGACACAGGCAGTCCAACCATGCCCAAGATGCCTTTTACCTGACTTTCCATTCCATCTCCTGACTTACCTAGCACTCTTTGAACAGATTAGTCTGGCAGCACTGTTGGTTAAGGCCCTGTTCTCTTTTGTCACTTCTATACGTCTAACACAGTGCCTGGCACATAGTGGGCTCTCAATACATAGTGAAAGGATGAAAGAATGAGTGAGTGAACAAATGAATGAGTCCATGCACTGACACAGGATTCCACCCTCTCTTCTATTTCAGCAGCATGCCGACACAAAGATTCTTCTCATCTAGCCTTGCCTGCAGTTGTGCATGTTTAATCGGAAAGCAGACACCTGAGCATGGGCCAGGGAGTTGCACACTTAGCCAGTCCACCCGGGGTGCTGGGGTCCTCACAGCCCGTTCCCCACACCTCTACCCATGAGCCACATGCATCCTGTGAGTTTCCTCTGAGCCATAAGTTTTTAAATAAATGCAATAAAATCAGTAATATCAAATGAAGATAATCATGACTGAGCCTTTCCTGGAAGCCCCAAGGAAGAGCTTCCAGAAAAGCTCTCTACATTAACTCTAAGTCAAATCATAATTGAAAACGCATTACTACTTTTTCCTGGCAGAAAGTAAATTTATTTTTTAAATTTTATTTTTAATTGACAAACAATAATTGTATATATTTATGGGGTACAATGTGATATTTTGATATATATACATTATGGAATAATTAAATCAAGCTAGTTAACATATCTATCTCACACATCTTATCATTTTTGTATGTGACATAAAGCATATTACTTTTTAAGGAAAAGTTTTCTGCTCTCCAAATCGGCCTGTGGTTTTACAGATCATTCCCCACCATTTACTGTTGTCTTCCACCTCCCTGCAGCTCCAGGCTGGTGCCCTAATTCCACTCTGAGACTTAAGTAAGCTGAGGTATTCTATTTTAAGTTCATTAAAATACTTCGGAATGCTGTAGAGTTTTGGTATAAGCAGTGAATGGAGAACTCATCCAATGATGCACTTAAAGTCTTCTCGGGCTGTCTGGAACTTAGAACATGATATTAGGACTCTTGGTTGCAAATAATAAAAACTCAACTCAAAAAGGCTTGAACAAACAAGAGAAAATATTGGCGTATATAATAGTAAAGTCCAGGGATTGACTTTAAGCTTGAGTAGATACAGGTGTTCTAAGTATATCAACAAAATCCTGTCCCTCCCGACTGTCAGATCTGCTTTTGAACCTCTAGGCTTTCATTCTGTCATGGAGCCAGCCCTGCAGAAAGGGGGCATCTGTTACCAAGGTCTCCAGTAGAAGCTCCCAGCTCAACCCCAATGGCAAGTGTGAGTCATGAGACCATCAACACTAGTGCCAGGAGTGGTACCCAGCCTTCCAGAACCACATAGACTAAGTTGGAGAGGGAGGGAGGAGTGTCCCAAAAGGAAAAGAAATGTCCCTTTTAGAAGAATGAGGGGCACAATAACAACTGTCCTCCACTGATACCATGTGGACCCTTCCAGCTGCAGAGCTGAGCCTTTCTGGTGACCATCTGCTCAGAGAGCAGGGCAGTGTGTGGAAGAAGGAGGCTGGAGAAGATTTCTCTTCTGCAGTTGCATTTCTTTTGTGCTTTTAAAGATATCAAATAAATCATAGGCCCAGAGGGTGTGATTTCCAGAAGCAAGGCTTTCTGTATTTCCTTTCTTTTCTGTTACATTATTCTAAATTCTGAAAATAGCTTTATCAGTGTTTTTTTTTTTTTAATAAAAATGACAGATGCTTCTTGTAATAAATTAAAATTCTATAGTAAAATAAATTGGAGAGAGAGAGTCTCTATTCATGCTGGGTGCCTGTGAATAGCACTTGTGCATGATTGCAAGCTCCCAGTTTTTAATCCCTGCTCAAGAGTTTGCTCCTTTGGGCAAGGAACTCACTCTTTCTGCATGTTGATTTATGCCTCTATGAAAGAGAGGACTCATCATTTTAGAGCTATTAGAAGAAATTATCAAGCCCTGTTCTGATGCCAGGCACCTTATTGTTTATGTTATATAATTTAATCTTCAAAACAGCGTGATAAGGTGGTTACTGTCATCATCCCCATCTTATAGATGAAGAAACTGAGGCTTAGAGGGATTAAGTCATGTGTTCAAGACCACACTTTGTAGTAAATGCCAGGACCTGGGCCACTTCACCAGCACCCGCACCCATGTGCCTACCACTGCACTGTACTCTGCAAGAATTAAATAAGGTGATGCAAGGAAAACTTTTGGCAGACAGAGCAAGCACTCAAAAAATTGTGCTCATTTTTTCATAATAGTGACACTGATTATATGATGAAGTTTTATGTGAAAGAAATTATACATTTGGTATATTGTGTTAGATAAGTGCTTTTTCTCCCTCAATGAGGAAGACAAACCTCTCAATTTCAATTTCAGTTTTTCAACCATACCAGAGGGGAGAAGATAATGTTTGCCTTCTGCCCTTTCATTCTCCTTCCTGAGCTGCATTTGGGGACCAGAAGTGGGCTTTGCCATGGACCAGTTGGTGACTCTTTCAGGGGTTTCTCTTTAATATGAGGCCACTTTGAGAGGGACTTTAGAATCTCACACCATGGGTGGGAAGTGTAAATTGGTGCAAGTTTTCTGAAAAAGTTGCATCTTTGAACCTGGCTGCTTTACTTCTAGGATCCACAACTATGGATATGTGAAATTGTTTAGCTGGCAGCATATCCATCACAGAACCGTTTTTAATGCAGAAGAAATGGGAAGGATTCAAGGTTCAAAGATTGGAGATCAGTTATATAAAGCTTGCTGTGTCCATACTATGGTGAACTCTGAGGTGACTGAAGATGTCATGGGAGAAGACTCCAACAACATTACAGTCAATCAGGAATACTAAGTGGAAAAAACAAGTTATAAAACAATGTCTGTCCATCACGTACTGGATTTTATCAAGTGACTACTAGGTGCACTTTAGTGGTCTAGGCACATGGGATACAGGAGTGGGAAAAAAAATGTCTTCCTTGAGCCTATGTCCTTGAGCTTATAGATAACAAACAAATTAATACTTGTCAATATGTTGATATAGTGATTATTGTTATAATTACTTAATCATAGACAATTACATATCGCTAAATAGGTACAAAGAAGTATTCTATAAAAATATAAGGAATAAAATCAGAGTAAGAGGACAGACATGTTGGCGTGGTAGTGGCATTTTTGCAAAGATCGTCAGGGAAGGCCTCCCAAGAGAAGTGATATTTGCACAGAGGCCTGAATGAAGTGTTGGACTGAGCCTGAGACTATCTGTGGGGAACTGTATTATAGGCAGAGGGAACAGCAAGATCAAAGCCAGTGTGAGCATGTTTGTTAAAAGATAGTGTGAACATTGTATGTACTGAAAGACACATGTGCTCAGGAAAACCCATTTGTGGCTTTTTTTCTTCACTGAAGTCACTAACCGTTTAAAAGGGGCACCTCCCCACTGCCGCCATCACTGTTTCCTGGACACTCCAGGTGGCTGCCCTGCTGCTGCCCCACAGCCCCTGTCTGCTAAACTTTGTGGGAAGAGGGAGCACGTCCTCTCTGTGAAAAAATTTGGTCTCTCAGAGCTGCTCTGGCCCTGGAGCCCCTTCAGCACCAACCAGCTTTAGACTGACCTCTTGGTCCCTGCCTTCTCTGTGTGCCTGCATGAATACACACACACACACATGCACATACACATGCATGCACACACATACACATGAGCACATGCACATTCGCATGCATGTATGCACACACACACCCCCCACCATGAGTCCCAGGGCCCCTCCCAATCTCTATGTAGGCTGATTATAAACCACCTTGCATGGAAGTCTGAAAGAACACTCATCTAATGTCAGGTTCCAGTAGTAGAACTTGGGGTAGTTTTCTGAATCTTCTTTTGCTTGTTTTATTTCAGTTTTATAATAATACATGTACTTGGTTAAAATAAATTCAGCCAGTAAAAGATATTAAAAGGATTGCATATCCCCAACTCCTTGCCAAGTCCCAGTCCCCCAGGGAATCACATTTAAACATTTCTGGGGGCTACCACAATAATCCTAAATAATATGTTTATCTTGCCATTCATTGATTCGTCAACTTTCGACTTTTATGAATAGTTCACTTTTTCCTATCTCCTTACCTTCCCCTTGGAAGTTTTATTAAAACTTTTATTATATGCTGGTGACCTTTATGACTTTAGCATATCGAAACCATTATCGTTGGTATGTATACCTTACACAGTCTGTCTTGACTGCATTCTGTAAGATTTTGACTCCATTCTGCAAGATGGGGAAATTAGCATCTCTGAACTACCCTCATTCCTCTTTCTCTTTACAGCCAGGCTTCTATCAGGCTGTCAATGATTTTTAATTTTTCTTTCAATAACAAATGCAAATGTCTTGACAGTGTGATCCTTTTATGCTTTGTCTATCAATAGGGTGAAAACTAAGTAGTTTCTAAATTATATAAATATTATCTTCTAGAGACCAAAGTCATGACTTGAAATTCATGGAGAGAAAAAAAAAACTTATTCTTGGCTGTAACACGTGGGCTCCTTGAAGAAAAATGGGTCATCATCTTTCTTCTTCCACTCAATTAGTTTACAAAATCATACAACTTTTCATTTGTTTCATAGTTAGACCATATTTTCTTGAGCTCTTTTTGGTTTTGATTTTGATTTTCCCAAAGCTTCTAATGGCCTTTCCTTATTCTTGTTGACAAAAGAAAGATGTGGCTCCTTCTTCACCATTTCTCTTCATCCATGTAGATTCTTAATTATATACTTATTGAATGCCCCATTTTGGCTGCCTACCTTCCAGATCTGCTGCACAATCCTGGGACTTCTCTCCATTGTACTCCTGGGACAGTTTCCTTCTTTTTAGAGTCCCAAGATCCTCTTTTGTGGATGGCTTTTGGTTCTCCTGGAATACACCTTGAGAATTTTCTTTTCCAGAAAGCAATCTTGCATGTCTGAAAATGTCTTTATTTTGCCCTCTTGTGATGATGGATTGGCTGAACATAGAAGTCTAAGTTCATGCCATTTATTCTTAGAAAATCTATGCTCTACTGTCTTCTAGCATTCATTGTTATTGACTACAAATTTTAGCATCATTATTTTTATCCTTTTGCAAAATATTATTTTTTTCTGTGTGAAGCCCCTAAGTTCTCCTTATCTTTGAGGATCTGAATTTTCATGAAGATGTAGCAAGGTAGGTTTGTCTGCTTTATTTTGTTTTAAAGTTCCATTTATTGTTTGGGCAATTGGTAGGCCCTCTTAACCTAAAGACTTTTCCCTTTCTTAGCTTGGGGAAATTTTCTTCTATGATGTCTTTGGTTTTATCCCCTCTCTTTCATTTTCTCTTTTCTTCCTTTTGGAATTCTGTTAGATGCTGGACCTCCTGAATTGAACCCCCATGTCTGTTTTCTCTTGTATATTCCATATTTTTGCCTTCTTATTGTACAGTCTAGAAAATTTATGTTGGTTTTAACTTTTAGGTCTTCTACTAAATTTTCTATTGATCCTGTTTTCTATTTCCAATAAGTTGTTGCTTATCTTCTACATATATTTCACATCACCCTAGCCTGTTGCATGGATGCAGTATCTTTTCAAACCATTATGAACATTAATTAGAGTTTAAATTACTTTCAATACCTTGAGTTATCTTTTTTTGTCCTTTGTTACTTGTTGTTAGTTTATCTTGGCTCTTTCTTCTTATGCCATTGGATTGTTGCAAATGGCTGGTGATTTTGTCATCTATTCATATTTTGAACAAAGGACTTGGTGAATAAAGGTAACCAACATGGGCCTCCTCTGCCATTGGGTAGATAAGTATTCCCAATAGACCTCTGTTTTGGAAAGAGTTTAGGGCTGAAAGGTGGGAGTGCTTACCAAGAGCTCCAAGTTTGTGAGTTAAGCAGGCAATTGACAGGCTTTGCTTTGGTATACATGGATGACATCTGACGGGCAGGCATGTAGGGGCTCCCCCAGTGCCAAACAAGACAGGCTTCTTCTGTATTAGTCCATTGATGTTGCTAGGAAGGAATACTTGGGGCAGGGTAATTTATAAAGAAAAGAGGTTTGTTTGGCTCATGGTTCTGTAGGCATTACAAGAAGGTGCCAGCATCTGCTTCTGGTAAAAACCTCAGGAACCTTTTACTTATAGCAGAAGGCAAGGGGGCCTGTGTGTCACATGGTGAGAGAGGGAGCAAGAGAGAAGGAGGGTTGTCACAGTCTTTTCAACAACCAGCTCTCGAGTGAACTAATAGAGTGAGAACTCATTACCACAGGGAGGGCAGCAATCCATTCATGAGGGATATGCCTCCAAAGCCCAAACACCTTCCACCAGGCCCACTTCTAGCATTGGGGATCACATGTTAACATGAGATTTGCAACTGGGACAAATATCCAAACTCTATAGCTTCACTGTATGGTGTTAATCTCCATATTGAAGTCTTAAATCTAAAGTAGATTGTTCAACTTCAAAAGAGAACCACTTTATCTTTTGGGCCTAAGACCAATCATCCTCAGACCAATTGCCCATTTGTTACGGAGTAGGGATGGGGGACCAAGAGACCTCATTATTGTCTTCACAACCATTAAATTACCTTTCTGAGTACTGTCATAATCCAAGGCTGCTCTCTGAATCAACCAACTCAAAATTGGGCCTTCCAGTTAGAGTCCAAGCTCTTCCATCTGTTCTGAAGGACACTGTTCTTTCTTACCTTTATGCTATCGTTGTCAAAATCTCTGATTTTGCTCTCACCCCGATTCTTTCCTTGTATAGATTGTTTTTTTATCTTTGGATATCTTCTCACATTTCACTGGGGTCTGGAAAAGAAGAGCAACTAAATGTGGAATTGTTCTTCCATTGAATTGGAAGCCTTTATATTCCTGTTGCTTTTCTGAATTTTCTAAAATGAGTGTGTATTATTACATTTATAATAAGAAAATAAGAAAACAGCTGTTTTCAAAATGGAAAGGTTTTAGAAATTTGTTCTCATCAGGCATAAAAGAGAAGAATCTTTTTTTTTTTTTTTTTTCCCAGATGGAATCTCACTCTGTCACCCATGCGGGAGTGCAGTGGTACTGTGGTGCTGTCTCGGCTCACTGCAACCTCCACCTACTAGGTTCAAGTGATTTTCCTGCCTCAGCCTCCCAAGTAGCTGGGATTACAGGCATGCGCAACCACGCCCAGCTGGTTTTTGTATTTTTAGTAGAGATGGAGCTTTGCCATGTTGGCCAGGCTGGTCTCAAACTCCTGACCTCAAATGATCCACCTGCCTTGGCCTTCCTAAGTGCTGGGATTACAGGCGTGAGCCACAGCACCCAGCCTGGATCTTGCCAATGTTTTATACCAACCATTGTAGCATTAACCAGGAAACTACTTCCTCACAGTGCTTCAATCTGAATGAGGAAGAGGCTAGAGAATTTTGCTATCTTCCTTGTGCTTTTTATTTTTGTAAGATGAATTAGAAATGTTGTTAATACAGTAAGAATATCAAATATAAAGCCTACTATTAAATGCCCTGAAACTTCATGGTTTAAAATGTCAAGTATTTATTGGTTTGCTCTTTGGAGTGACTTAGTGGATGGTTCTCCTGGTCGCACCTAAGGTCACTCATTTGTCTCCAGTCAAACTATTGGCCGATGGCTTCTTTCACCTGTCTGGGAGTTAGCTGGCTACTGGCTGGGGTAAGAGGGATGATTGGGCCAAGTGTTTCTCATCACACAACAGGCAAACTTGGGCTTACTCACGTGATAAAGATTGTGGGATTCCCAAGAGCAGCAAAAGAGGAAACTGCAGGGCTCAGGATTCACACAACATCACTTTCACCATTTTCTATGGTCAGAGAAAGTCACAAGGCCAGCGCAGATTCAAGGGGAATAAACTTCACATCTTGATGGATAGAGCTGTGAAGCATTGTAGCAGTTTTGCAACTCACCATTTAATAATTCTAATTTTCTGTTGTCTAATTCTGTTTTCCTCAGGCTTCTGAGGGCCCAGTCTCTGGAATGGTTCTACAATAATGTGAAGAGCCGCTTCAAGCGCTTTGGCAGTGCCAAGGTTCTGAAGAACCTGTACAGGAAGCACCGGCTGGAGAGTGGTGCGTGCTTCGACATTCTAGGTACTCTCACTTCCTGCCGCTCTGGGAGTCTTTGGTGGGCTGGTGGGTAGAAGGCCTGGCTCAGGGGCCCTGAACACTGGAGCACACTCACCTGGGACAGATAAATTTGCTTAACTATCCGGCACTAGTGAGAAGCAGAAATAGAAGGACGGATGCCAGAGACTCTGCTATGTTTTGACTCTTTTGGTTCCAGCATCCCCACTGGGCTAGAGCTTATAAGTTAGAAGCTGTGAACACCAAGTACTTCTACAAATTGTGATTATTTTAATCTCAGATCAAAAATTAGGTGTTCTTGATCATCATCCCTTAATGATTAAAACGTTGGAAAGTCATTTGCCCTTGGCTACAGAGAGACTACAACTGTCCCTGGAGGGCATGCCCTCCACCTTCCTTTCTTCTTACTCCAAAATTCTGTTCGTATGGCCCAGAAGCTGATGTGGTGGGAGAGTGAGAAAAGGGTCTGCTTCCTCCCAGGAAACTTGAAGGATGAATTTTTTTTTTTACCTGTGCTGTTTTTATACAGTTGAGACAACCAAGTGCATTGGAATGAGAAATTATATTCTTTAGTCCTATTAGATCAGCCAGTAGAAAAGAATGGTAGTCAGAATATGGAGAGCATCCTTTTCAAAAGTCTGTTTCTTTCTATCGAGTGGCAGATTTTTTTTTTTATCACTTGGCTAACACAGGCAAATGCTTTTATCCATGAGAAACAAGGAAGAAAACAAACCTTATTCATCTAATTTGGAGCTTTTTCACCACCATTATTTTACGTCATTTTCTCAATAAAGTCTTTGGTTGTGTCTTACCTAAAAATATGCCAGCCACTTAGACAATGGGGAAAATAGAATGGAGGCACTAAACATAGAGAATCATTAGGGTCTTTTGTTGTCATTATTAGAATCTCTGTCTTTCAAACTGCTCAGGAAAGCTATAGCTAAGAGAGCAGTGCTGAAGGTTTCCACATACTATGTTTATCACCATTTCACCAATTTCTCTAAAAGTTCTGTAGGAATGGAGGCAAAGAAGAAATAAAGCTTAAAAGTCATACTGTTAGCAGTTTTTCAACCCAGAGAGAGATCTCAAGAAGGTTCATGAATAGAATCGGCTCACTCATTTGCATCCCATCCTCCTTTCCTCTCTTGTACATCCTCGGGTATGCTGAATGTGCCCCTTTAAATGTCACCAAATTCAGATCTCGTAGGTGTTCTTTACCACTTAATGCACATTGAGGAATAAAGCAAACATGTGGAAAACCCTGTAGAATAGAGCAGAATTTTTATTTCCTTCCCTTTCTCTCTAAGTCTCCACAAGTGGAGAAGGCAGGCATGAATCCCAAGCAGGCTAGTATTAGCAGGGCTTTGAAATTTACAAGGATCAGTTTCAAAGGAGAATTCTTTGCTAAGAATAAATATCTGCCCTGATTGAAGCAGCTTTAGGTGCTGGGCCCTCTGTGATTCACCACTTTCTTCATCTGAGCCTCAATCACAGCACTTATCACATATCACAGTGCATTCAGGATTACACAGCTGCCTCTCCTGCCAGACTGTGATATGCAGGTGGTAGCTTGTTTATCTGTGTTCCCAAAGCATGGCTCAAGGCCTGGCACATCTTATATCCTCATTATTGTACTAGTTCAACCTTAAAAGCATTTTATGGCGCCAGGCATGGTGGCTTATGCTTGTAATCCCAATACTTTGGGAGGCTGAGTCAGGAGGATCACTTGAGACCAGGAGTTCAAGACCAGCGTGGGCAACATAGCACGATCCTATCTCTACAAAAGAAAAAAAAATTAAATTAAATTAGCCAGATGTGGTGGCATGCACCTGTCCTTTGAGCTACTTAGGAGACTGAGGTGGGAAGATCACTTGAGCCCAGGAGGTTGAGGCTGCAGTGAGCCATGATTGTGCCACTGCACTCCAGCCTGGGTGACAGAGAAAGACCCTGTCCAAAAACAAAGCATTTTATGGATACCAAGCCGCTTCATAGAAATATGACAATCAGTTGCTTTAATACTATTCATATCTCCATTTAAGTGAAGATTTCTTTTGGAGAAACATGAAGACAGGCAGACAGGAGACAATTTATGAGATGGTACTCAAATATATAAAGCCATGGACATAAAACAACGAGATCTATTCTACAAGCTACATAGGAAATTTAGTTACACTTCAAGTAGGGAGAAATCTTCCAGGGCTTAAGTAGCCTCCTGGTTGTGTGAGATGACTTAAGAGTCATTCATTAGCTTTTGCTTGTTACCCAGTACCCTTTGTAGGTTTGTCATCTGCCATCCTCAATTCATGACTACACATTAGAATCGCCGAGGGTACTTTGTAAAAAACCTTCCAATACCCCAAATCGTTGTCCACCCCCCATTAATTACTGCTGAATTTCTGGAGGTGGAATCCAGTATACATATTTTTTAAAGTTGCCTGTATTATTCTAAGGTACAGCCAAGACTGAGAACAAGAGCCTCAGCTAGAACTCAGAGTAATTAGTTCAGCACTGTTCTTCCAACTCTATCTAATGGTACTTATTTTCAGAATTTTAATTGTCAGAACATGATATGCAAAATCTGCATTGCCCAAGGCATGTGCTATGCTCCAGGACTCTTAGTGTAAAACTCCTTTCACCTACAGAACGTCTTCATTATGTGGACCACTGTAGTTTGCCATAAAAACACTTAATTCAGGTCGGGCACAGTGGCTCACACCTGTAATCCAGCACTTTGGGAGCCTGAGGCGGGCAGATCACGAAGTCAGGAGATCGAGACTATCCTGGCCAACATGGTGAAACCCCGTCTCTACTAAAGTACAAAAAAATTAGCCCAGCGTGGTGGCACTTGCCTGTACTAGGAGGCAGAGGTTGTAGTGAGCCAAGATTGCGCTGCTGCACTCCAGCCTGGCAACAGAGCGAGACTCCATCAAATAAATAAATAAATAAATAAATAAATAAATAAATAAATTCATTGAAGATTGCTTCAATCCACACAATCTCACATATCACCCATCACATACACACCTTGTAGTGCCATCAGTTCCTCAGCAGTGCTCCCAAGCTAACCTTACTCCTTCTCTTGCAGCTCACAGCAGGTGGCCAGATTAGCCCTAGAAGAATTCTTATTTGTTTTATCAGACAAATCTAAGATGTATTCATTTATTCAGCAAATATTTACTGAACACCTACTATGTGCCCATCTGGCTTAAGATGTTAGAAGTGAAGAAATGAGCAAGACCCTGCCATTTCAGAGCCAAAACTCTAGTGGAGAAGTCAGATAAGTAAATACATTTATAAATAAAATAATGTCCAAAGGTAATGAGTGCTCACATGGCTTCTCTGATAGACCCAGCATGACTTTTTTTTTAAATTTAATTTTATTTTAAGTTCCGGGATACATCTGCGGGACGTGCAGGTTTGTTACATAAGTAAACATATGCCATGGTGGTTTTCTGCACCTATCAACCGACCACCTAGGTATAAGCCCCACATGTATTAGCTATTTATCCTGATGCTCTCCCTCCCCCTGCCACCTTGACAGGCCCCAGTATGCATTGTTCCCCCTGCTGTGTCCATGTGTTGTCACTGTTCAGCTCCCATTTATAAGTGAGAACAGAGAACACAATATGACATTTTTAACAGTTATCCTAAAAGAAGCACTAC
This sequence comes from Rhinopithecus bieti, assembly GCF_001698545.2. Classification (NCBI taxonomy): domain Eukaryota; kingdom Metazoa; phylum Chordata; class Mammalia; order Primates; family Cercopithecidae; genus Rhinopithecus; species Rhinopithecus bieti. The sequence continues at coordinate 649,452 of NW_016813612.1, read as the reverse complement.
ATGAAAAAGGTAAAAGTTGCCATTATTAATATACTTAATCTTCAGACAATTGGATAAATAATATATGCTTTTATTTAGTGTTAGATAAATAAATGGGAAAAATAAACCTTGCTGTTATTATCATTCTATATCTAATTTTGACATGATTCTTAAAGAGGTCTATTGCTTCATCCGGGATTTGATGGACAAATGTGGTTTTTTAAAAATGCTGAGCCACATGAAATTAGAGTTTCCGCCAACTCATGAAAAATAGTGGCTTCATGTCTTCTGGCTGCTTGGCCCATGCTTTCCAGAACAATTCAGCCCCTTTCTGCCCTTGAAAGAAAATCACATCATCCTAAATGACACCAATGCTCCCACCTCCAAATTTAAAAGGGAAACAGAAAGAGAAGTGCTTTACTAGAAGATTTAAAGTCATGCAAAACTAGGGCTTGTCCTCTGGTGAGGTCAATCTTCCAAAGACTTTTTCACATCTCCCTTCCCCTTATGTTTCCCATGGCCCTCCCCATCCTCTCAGCAGGCAACCTCAAATCTTCCTTCCTATGGCCTACAGGGCATGCCAGGCAGGGACTTGTCCCTGCATGCAGCTGCAGTGGGAGTGCTTCTGCCTTCTCTGTTGCCTCCTGCTCCCCTTGGTCTTGCATCTTGATATCCCTCTCACCTTCCAGGAAAGTCTAAGGGTCACTTCTTGCTTATTCAATCTCTGTCTTTACTGGGATTTATAAACACACCCAAGTCTCTCCTGTTTTCTAAACCCCTCCTTGACTGCATTTTCCTCCACTCATTGTCCTGCCATCCTCTTTCCCATCACAGGTCAACTTAAAAAAGTGAGCTGCATTCAGGGCTTCCATTGTCTGCCCTTCCTCAGTCTACACTCACCTTCTCCCCCTTCCAAGCTATTCTCCACACAGCAGCCACAGTGCACTTGTAGAGGCACAGATCTTACCAGGTCGTCTCTGTGAAACCTTTAAGGGCTTCACATGGTGGTTGGGATAAAGCTCCAAACACTGATGTGGCCACCATGACCTGCATGGCCTGTGTCCCCAGGTCACCTCACCAGAGCTGCTTTTTCTCTCTGCAGCCCTGCCACGCTGACTCTCCTTTAGGCCTTCAGATATACCCTTTCCTCCCAGGACTGGTCTCTGTGCAAGCTCTTTGCTGTGCCTTGTATGTTCTCCCACTCCCTACACCCTTTGGCTGATTCTTCACTGCTTAGGTCCGTCTTCCCTGCTGAACACTTTCACTGGGCTGTGAACCATCACATCAAAGCACTTAACCTATCTATAATTTTATATGTATTTATATAAGTATTTGATTAATGAATTTCCCACATGAGAATCTCATGCTTGTCAGGGTGGGGTGGGGGCAGGTTTAGCTTTGCTCATCAGTGTGCCCCTAATACCTAGGCTGAAGCCAGGCACCTACTGATGCTCATAGACTATTTGCTGGATGAATGAATAAATTCTAGATGCAGCCATGCCAAGCCACACAACCAGTAATTTGCAGGTCCAGGAATTGACCTCACATTTCTCAGACTTTAGTCTATTGTTCTGTCTTTGACTCCATATTGCCTGCAAAGAAGGTACGGGAAGAAAGTTGGGGTTGGCAGCAATGCTGCACCAGGAATCAGTGTGAGAAGAAAAAAGCAATGGGTTAAAAATGTTAGCATTATTCTGGGAACTCATGAGTCCCTAAACCTATTTGCAAGGCTAACAACCCAAGTGTGTAATAGCAGTCTGCCAGTTCAGTGACACAGTGCATCAGTGTTCACTGAAGACCTTTGATAATCATATTCATTCTCTTCTCCCACCCCTACCCTGCCAGGAGGAAGCCTTTTTGAGTCAAACCTGGAGAATGAAGGAAGCATTTCTGGCAGTGACTCAACATTTTATAGGCAGTCAGAAGGTAAATTTGCTCAAGAGTTTACAGCTACTGGGAAGTTGGAGGAATAGAAACACCTACAGGTACAGGTACTGCCAGGGTCTTCCAGGTGCATTGTTACCCCAGATGCAACTATCTACTACTATGCGTGAGTCTCCCTGGGTCACTTATTATTGCCAATTGCATGAATCCATCATGTGGCCATCCAAAGTGTGGCCAAGGGAACAGCATTCATTGCCCAACCATGGATACTTTACAGTCAACTAGTAAATATTCTTCTGGAGTTGGAACATATCAATCAACCCACTCACTTGTGCATCTCATATTAAAATATTCCCTTAAAGAAGGTATCATTTACTGATTAAATTCTACTTTTTTATACCAATATAATTGCCCCCTTAGAGCAGTGGTTAAAAGCAAAACAAACTTCTAATTTCAAATAAAACTTTATCACTTCAATTCTTTGTCTGAAGTACTGGACATTGATAATCAGTGCCCCCTGAATTGCCTTCCTCCTATGACCCCTACAGCTCATCTGTACCCTCTATTCTCTCTTTGGGTGCTGTGATGGTCAATTTTGTGTGTCAACTTGACGGGGCTAAGGGATGCCCAGATAGCTGGTAAAACTTTATTTCTAGGTTTGTCTGTGAAGGTATTTCTGGAAGAGAATAGCATTTGAATCATAGACTGAGAAAAGAAGATCTGCCCTCATCAGTATGAGTAGGTGTCATCCAATCCATTGAAAGCCCAGATAGAACTGAAATGCAGAGGAAAGGTGAATTCACTGTCCCTTTTCTGAAGCTGGGACATCCATCTTCACCTGCCCTCAGACATCAGAGCTTCTGATTCTTGGGCCTTCTAACTCAGGACTTAAACCAGCAGCTCCCCCATTCCATAGCCCTTCACATTTGGACTGAATTATACCACTGCTCTTATGGGTCTCCAGCTTGCACACAGCATATCATGGAACTTCTCAGCCTCCTTAATCACATGAGCCAATTCCCATCATAGATCTCCTATTTTATATCTATATATATCCTATTGGTTCTGTTTCTCTGAAGAACCCTAATACAGGTGCCTTCTCATGAAAATTCTGTCCGCTGTTATCCTTATTACCTGCAGCTTCTCCATAGGTTAGCACACACCATTGTACCACCTCAAGTGCACCTCTATTTGCTGCTGAGCCAGAAATGCCCAACCTTGATTTCATCCCAGAGTTCTAGGCTCAGATTTCTAATGCTTGGCCATTAGCACCTGAAGATCCTATAGGATTCTTAACCCCAACTTGTCCTAGTCAAGTTCTTTAGCCACTTAGGTCCACCAGTGAGAGATATGTTTCCTTCAGTCCCTCTCCTCATTTCCCCCAAGCTACAAAAGTACTTGTCAGCTCTGTTTTCAATCTTACCCTTTTCTCTCCATTCTAAACCCCTATCCTTCATACCTCTCTGCCCGAAACTCTCCGGTATTAGTGTTAATTTCAGTGGCCATCTGTATCAGCAGGGTTCTCCAATACACTAAATATATATGTATGTACATGCACACACACACACAGAGATTCCTTTTAAAGAATTGGTTCATGCAGTTGCAGGGGACTGGCAAGCCCCAAACATACAGGGTAGGCCAGCAGGTTGAAAACTCAGACAGGAGTTGCTGCTTCAGTCTTCAAGCTGAATTTCTCCTCTAGGAAACTTCAGTTTTTGCTCTTAAGGCCTTCCAAAGGATTGAATAAGACACACCCACATTGTGGAGGGCAACTCTTACATGAAGTCAACTGATTGTAGATGTTAACCACATCTAAAGATTAACTTCACGGTAACACCTGGACTAGTGTTTGATTAAATAACTGGGTACTATACCCTAGCCACATTGACACATTGACCATCCCACCATCTAGCTGGTCTTCTGAACTTTGGCCACTTTACCTTCTTAATCTTACCCCCAACGCTTGCCAACCTTTCTCTCCGAAACACTGACCTGAACCTTCACTTTTTACCCAGTGTTCCACATCACTTTCATCTAAGAATTATAATCATAGCATCCAAAGCCTTCCTAGTTACAGTTCCAGGTGCCTACCTTCCAGGAGTCTACACAGATAGTTATGCATGTCTCTTAGTGGTTACTTATATGTCTAATCACCCAATATCTTGGAAGGTACATGAAAGCATGGACTCAGCTTGTCCATCAGGTTGTCACTGGGGCCATCACAGAGCCTAGCACACAAACGGTACTCAGTAAACATTTGTTTGATTCAACAAAAATTTGTACTATTTTCTGTGAAAAATACATTGGTGACTATCTTGAAGAAGAGAGAGGGGAGATACAGTGTCTACCACCAGGGAACTCTTAGTGTGTGTGATGACAATTTATATTGTGTAGGCTCTAGTTATCAAAACATTGGAAAGACTGTGCCACCTGGTGGTGTGCAGAGCCATGGGCCGAGCTGCCCCTATGTGGCTGTATCATGACTGTCATAGCTGGCTTGTGACATACTCATCAGCTAGCTAGATCACTTTGACCTTAAGTGGATTGTTTAGAGACTTTATTATGTTTGCCAAATTATACTTTCTGTCTACATTTGTGTCCTTAAGAGTCTAAGAAGCTTGAATTATTTTTTAATTGAGTAATTAATGAATTGACACCCTGTCTCATTCAACAAAGAATTTTCAACAGCTTACAGGAGATTTGCATGTGTTAAATAATATATGAGTAGGAAGATTATAGATGGAAACAGGAGGTTGAAATTGGGGAAAAGGAGACCCAGGTACCCAGTTCTTGCTGACCTACATTCCTGTATGTGATGTGACTTGGACTTCTAGGGAAAACTAAGAGAAGGATGATAGAAATTCTCACAAGTAAGAAGCTGAAATCTAGGATCTCAAGGGAAACAGAATTTTCCCAGCACTTAGCTCCAAAAGAATTCTTCACTTGGGGAAGTCCTTTACTTTCTCTCATTTGTTGCCATATCTTAAAAAAAAAGTCCACTAAAAATATGGTAGCACGATATTTTTAAATCATGTTAGCTTGTATTCGTGTCAGTTTTGTGATTAAAATCAAGGGCTTTGAATTGGAAGGAATTTGGAATGGAATCCAAATTCAAATTCAAAGGAATTGGAATCCAACTGGATTCAAATCTTAGCCTAATTGTCTTGCTGTGTACCTTGGGTGAGTTATTTAACCACTCTGTGCTTGAAATTTACCATCTGTAAAATTGTACCTATATGGCACCTACTTACCACTGGATTTTTGACAGAATTAACTGTGATCATGTATGTGAAACTCTGGGCCTGGGGCCTGCCATGTGGCTGAGCTCTGTGAGGTTGGCCAGTGTTGTTAATACTGGTTGATAGTCTAAAAAATTATACCATAGAGTTTATATTTGCACTAAGTCATATGCACAGCCCAATGTCCTTAGTACATTTAATAACATTTTCCCCATCATCACAATAATACATTATATGGACAAAATAAAGCATAATCTTTATCTGAGAAAGTGGATGAAGAGCCATTATTTCCTTATATTAAGCCCTTTTGTTCAGTCATCTTTAAGCCACTCTGTGTGCTTGGACCAGTGCTTCATTTTTGTATGATCATATTCATACAACAATGAATATGATCAATTCTTGCTCTCTGAAAGTGACCTGTGGGAAGGGGCCAGGGGCATGGAGCCTTTCTGGATGATGAAAGCAAGCCCAGAACCTGGAACAGACCTCAAGCAAAGGGTGGGGCTAAAGGGATTTGAGAAGATTTGTTAGAGGAGGAATTTTTGGGCCAAGCCTTGGGGTCCATGAGAACCAGCTCAGTTATGGAGCACGAGACTAGGAGGGAGGAGGAATGAGACAGCAGGCATGAAATAATCAAATAATTTGTTGCATATGGGGCTCGGGATGTGAATGATGCATGGGAGGCAGTTGTGAGGCAGGTGGAAAGGGCGAGGGCTTTGTGCACTGTGGTAAGCAGCTTAGAACTTATCCCAGAGCCCTTGAAGAATTTAAGCAGAAGAACTTGAACAATCGTTTTACTCATCATTCCCTTTTAGAAATGCTCTTTGTTCTGTTTCCTGTCTAGGACATAGTGTGATGGACACCTTGGCTGTGGCCCTACGGGTGGCTGAAGAGGCCATTGAGGAAGCAATTTCCAAAGCAGAAGCATATGGGGACAGCCTGGTAGGACCCCTCCTGCTCCTCTCTGCAGGGGGGAGGTGTGGGTTGGGGTCCTGGCTGCTAGGAGAAAGTACAGGTTGTCAGGAAATCAGTGTCTCAGCAGCTCTGACTAGAGCAGGGCCCTCCCTCTGCTTTTGTGGTCAGGATTCTCCTTGCAAAGTGATTGCTGAGTCAACCCAAGTCCACCCACAGCACACAGCCATTCTCTTCCCTCCGCAGGACAAGCAAAACGAAGCCAGTTACCTGCGGGACCACAAGGAGGAGCTAACTGAGGAATTGGCCACGACAATCTTGCAGAAGGTAGATGGGCCCTGGCAGTGGGATGGCTGCAGTTTCCTGGCAGGGCCCGGAGTAGGGGCTCTGGCAAGTAGCAGATGAAACATGGGGAGTGTCTCTGGTACTGTATCTTCTGTGCCTTCTCACTTTAGCCTTTTGTGCCCTGGGGACCCATGCAGAGGGAATGTATTGCACTGCTCTGCAGTCACTCCTGCTAGCTCCGTGCCCTATGCTGTCCCTTGCACAGTGTACCTGTCAATGACTTCTGAGAAACCAACCACCCCAAAACTCTGTGGCTTTTGACAAGGATCTTTCTGTCTTCCATAACTAATTCTCCAACACCAACTGAGAAGTGAAATTCCATTCAGATACTAACTTCTTCCTGCAGTTAGTGCAGACCCCACAAATTAAGGGCCCAGTCCCACAAGACTGCCACTACTTCAGACACCAGCCACAAGTTTCAAGTATCCCCAAGCCACCACACTTCTCCTTAGCCTGCTACAAATTTGGGAGTTTCCACGACCCTGGACCCTCAATTCAATGATTTGCTAGAACTCACAGAACTCAGGAAACTGCTTTACTTACCATTACCAGTTTAAAATAAAGGGTACAGGTGAACAGCCGGATGAAGAGATACACAGAGCAGCAGGGTCTGGGGACAGGATGTACAGAGCTCTCATGCCCTCTCTGTGAACATCACTCTACCAACACATTGATGTATGCACCAGCTAGGAAGGTTTCTGTGCCTTGTTGCATCAGAGTTTTTAGCCAGGTTTCAGTATGTAGGCATGATTGATTAAATGATTGATTACCTGATTGAACGCACTCTCTAGTCTTTCTGCTCCCAGCCCTCTAATCATGCACTATAGTTGGCTTTTCTGGCAACCTGCCGCCATCCTGAAGTTACCTAGGGCTCTCACCTTGAATCACCTGGTTAGTGTAACAAAGACACTCCTAACACTCGAATAATTGCGAATGTTTTTTGAAACTGTGCCAGGAAATGGGGACAAAGACCAAATACAGACACCCCTGAACTTACAGTGGATGGGGTTAAGTCCAGATAGTAACCCCATCCTAAGCTGAAAGTATCAGAAGTCAAAATGCATTCAATACACCTAACATACTCTCAATATATCCTAGCTTAGCCTAGCCTATCGTAGACGTACTCAGAACTTGCATTAGCCTATAACTGTTCAGAATCATCTAACTCAAAGCCTATTTTATAATAGTGTTTAATAGCTCATATCATTTATGGAATGCTGTCCTGAATACACAGCGCTTTCCCACCATCGTAAAGTCCAAAAATCTTAAGTCAAGGACTATCTGTATATGTGTTTTGTTATGCCACAATTTACTTCTTGCTCACACATCTGCAGTGGCTGCACTTTAAGCTGTGGGTTGGGACAAAGTCGGCTGCAGCATGTTCACTTTGGGTCCCAGCTGAGGGCACATCAGCTGCCTGTGGCCATGACAGGAGCACAAGCCAGCAAGAGGACGCACACACAGTGCTTATTAAGGCCGAGGCTTAGCTCTGGCTTACAGTTACTGACTCCCTCCTCTCATCTCATTGGCCAGAGCAAGTCACACATCGAGCCCAAAGCCAAGGGCTGGGACGTAGAATCTCCCTATACTAGGAGGGTCTGCAGAGTCACACTACAAAGTGCTGTATGCAGGAAGTGTTGAAAAACTTCAGTCTTCCCTTTTGGTCATAATAATTCACATCCCTTCCATATGCCAAGTAGACTCACCACACCCAAAGACCCACAAATGTCTCATCCAATCACAATTCAAAGTACATTTGATCCAATTTTAGCTCCTTTTTAGCTGGAGATCTGTAAACTAAGCAAACGAATGATCTCCCCCCATATACCCAACATGCAATGTTTGAAGAGGGACAAGGAGACAGCACTGGCCCCACCCACCTGCAGAGGGGAAGAATGGGAGGCACTGGGGGTCACTGGTCCTCAGCAATTCTGAAATCCTGCTGGGCAACATGGCTGGGTCCCCACCCTGCAGGGGAGATGGCACCTCAGTTCATTGTTCTCTGGGCTCTCAGCCTTCCTTTTTATCCTCCTGTCTGGCCTAAAGGAACATTGAAGAATATGCCCATCTTGGTGGCTTAGCACATTTCTTGACTGCTTCCTGCCTATAGGAAGTTGAAAGCCCAGAGACCTTGGTACAGATAGACTCACTAGGTCCAAATGACTGTGCAAATGAGCTGGATCTGGAGCCATTCTGGTGACTCTTGGTGTCTACCCCTTGAGAGGGCTTCCAGATGCTTCCTAAAGTCAGGACTTACAACCAGAGGCTCTGGGTTTGAAATCCAGCTCCACCATTTATGAGCTGTGTAGCCTTATCCAATAACTTAGTGTCTCTGAGCCTGTGTCCTCATCTATAAAAATGGAAAGAATTACAGTATGTACCTTCTAGAATTAAGTGACGTAGAGCTTACACAATACCTAACGTGAGGTCTGACACATGCTAGGCACTTAATAAATAGAAGAAGCTGTTAACATCATAAAAGGATTATTTGCAAACTGTAGAATGCTTAGTATGCTCAAGGCTATAGTTGTACTGGTTTCTCATAGAGCAGATCTGAAACAGCCTAGTGTTCTGTTGACATTAAGCTTGCAAGTGGCTGAAAAATATTCCAAAGATGGTCCCAGTTACCCCAGATAGCATCAGGAGGCCTCTCTAATAACTTGCCCCTTTTTTGTCCTCCCCTCCCCAGATTATACGAAAACAGAAGAGCAAAAGTGAGCAGCAAGTGGAAGAAGAGCCAGGATGGCCACATCCCCAGAGTGGCAGCACAAAAGTGGCAGATGAAGGGACCTCAGCATCACCTGGAGGCCACCGCACTCCTGCTGCCCTCTGGGTGAGTCCCCAAGCAGTGCTGGCCTATCCTCCACATGTACAAGTCTGGGGCACACATGTAACCGTCTGTAGTTGAATCAGGTGGCCACTGGCCAGGGTAAAAATTTCAAAAGGATGGGGAGCGAAATTGAAAGAGAAAGTGAGTGTGAGTCAGGGGCCAGGAGGGGTAAGAGAGGAGAGAAAAACACAAACAGTCTATTGACAATTATAGAAATAGATTTTACACAGAGACCAATTTAGGAAAAATACAAATGCTGATAGGCTGCATTTTTTTTTCATTCTGAGAAGAATTAGTACTGAGTCCAGTGGGGGGAAATAACTTTATAAGGACCATGTGTATTCTTATAACCTAGATTGCTTGCTTTATTGAAACTGAAAAGTGACCACGAGAAAATTGCCACTGCTATTTCAACCACCAAAATGGTCACATCTGGACACAGGAAGTCACAGTGTGGAGCCAACCTTTCTGTCTGTCACCTTGAGTCACAGAGCTCAGTGGTCTTCCCACGACCCCAGGGTTTGGTGCTGCTCCTGTCTGCAGTGGAGTTGCTGAGCCTGTCACATCCGTTGTTACTGGTTTGAGTAAGCCCAGTTGAGAATGTGCAAAGCACTGGGGAAGGAGCTGGGTGGGGTAGGTTCTGCAAGAAACTGAGGGACTGGCCAGTAGGTCTCTGGTTCTGCTAGATATAGGTGCTCACAGTTTGGGACACGGCAGCACACAGGTTCACTTCAAAATTGGAAGTTAGGCATGGGAAAGGCAAGGCCAGGGATCTGGCCTAGACTGGGGGTCTAGTGGCATTCATCCCTGCATGAGCAGATTAACACAAGGGTGTGCAAAGCAGCATATGGTAGACTTGCAGTCCACAAGGGATCAGCATAGGTCACCTACATAAACTCCCTTGTCCTCACCAACTGCCAGATGCACAGGGGTTAAAAGGAGTATCTTTATGGCTTTATCAGAGATTAAACTTCATTGATTTATCAGCAGAACCTTTCTTTGTCAACATGCTGTCAGCTTGTTTTACTGCTGCTGTCATGCGTATACTTAGCACCAAGGAGAACAAAACAAATAGAAGACTCCATGCCCACCCTCCAGAGCTTTATAATCTGGTTAGCAAGGCAGGAGGGCACACGGGTAAGGCTGGTAAAAAAAAAAAAAAAGAGAGAGATAATGGGAGACAGTTCATCATTGGGTGCTGAGTTGAAAGATTAAGAATGGAAATGGATTTGGAATTCAGACAAGGGGCCTTTCCAGCAAGGAGTGGAAAGGGATCCTACCAGATGGAGCAGGGGAGCAAAAGTCCTTCAAATAGCCTGTCACTCAGACTGGTCACAAAATCAGAGCTGCAGTTCCTGGGCTCAGGCTGCAGGCATGACATCACCTTGCATTTGGGGTCTTTCTGAAATATTTTCTGCGAACTCAAAGTATCAAGTCTTGAGGAGTTCCAGAAAGTGGAAATTCCCACAGCACCCCAGACTCAACCATGAGTCAATGAGTCAGAGGCAAGAACAGAGAGCTTGGGCTCTGTCTCTGCCACTCCTGGGGTAGGATTCTGGACTTGCCCTTGACTAGGTATGAGACCTTGAACAACTGTTTAGTTTCCTGTCTGTAAAATGGAAATAATAAGACCTGCCCTAAAGGATGGCTCTGAGGATTCCTTGTGTGGCCAACACAGTCTTTATTGAGCTTCCACTATGTGCAAGGTACTGTGCTAGGTGCTTGTATTAGTTTGTTCTCGTGCTGCTAATAAAGACGTACGCAATACTGGGTAATTTATAAAGGAAAGAGGTTTGACTCACGGTTCCACATGACTGGGGAGGCCACACAATCATGGTGGAAAGTGAAGGAGGAACAAAGTCACATCTTATGTGGTGGCAGGCAAGAGAGCGTGTGCAGGGGAACTCCCCTTTATAAAACCATCAGATCTCATGAGACTTATTCACTGTCATAAGAACAACATGGGAAAGACCTGCCCCCATGATTCAATTACCTTCCATCAGGTCCCTCCCACGACATGTGGGAATTATGGAAGCTACAATTCAAGACAAGTTTTGGGTGGGGCCCCGCCAGACCATATCAGTGCTACAGAGACAGTGGTCTCTGCAGATACAGCAGACTCCACCATCTAATGGTGAAACATGGGGAGTGCCATAAACAAGTAAATAACAACAACAGCAAAAAACACAGGGGTATGTATTTCAGGAATTGTCATCAAGGGGATGGAGGGGAGGGAGTGCTGGGGACAGGTGGATGCTTGGTTAGGGAGCTGTCAAGGAAAACCATTTTTAGAAGATGACATGAAACCAAGACTTGAAAGATGAGAGGTCTGGGAGCAGTAAGAGGAAGGGCACTACTCCAGGGGGAATGATGTGTATGGAGGCTCTGAGCAGGAAGGAACTTGGCATGTTCAAGAAATAGAATAGTGGTTATGTGGCTAGAAAATGGGGTAAGGGGCACAGTGGCAGTGGCAGGTGACTAAATGAGACGTGGACATAGTTATTGCTCTATTATTAACTTATTTCTACGTTTTGAAATAAGGGTGACTGTATCTTCAAGGTATTCGCTATGAGTTATGAGCTGTACTTCACTGTGTTTTGGACAGCAAGGCTCCAGGCCCAGAGAGCAGAGCTGTTGGCATGTCACTTACTCACCTGCTCCAATTCCCAGACCACCTGCTGCCACCAGCCCAACCCCACTGTGGGTCCTCACCAGTGCCCTCTCCCCTTCCTTCCCACACACAGCCAGATGGCACCAGCTTGCTTCTCTTCTAAGATATCAACTCACCCATTAGAACATTTCCATCCACTCACTGCATCTTGGGGCTGTCTCCTTCCTTTATCAGAAGCTGAAAGCTCTTTCTCTGACCCTGTCTCATTTCCCCTTGCACTAAAAAGACCTCACTCCCCAGAAACAGACCTTTCCTGATTTTTCCTATTAGCATCAGGTGACTGCAGTTCTGCACAGTAACTAAAATTCTCACATAAATGCCGTGAACAGAGAGGCATGGGAAGGGAGTCATCACAGAAAGCTTGAATAGTAATGTTAATAATGGAGTGATAGTCAGGTATCTATAGTAATAACACAGGAACAATGCCTTTTCTTTATATAAATTTTATATATGCAACGGGCTTTCACACATTGTTTCCTTAGCTCCACATGTGAGCACCCTGCATTATCCCCATTTTACAAAGGAGTAAACTGAATCATAGCTACCCCAAGCCACTGGAACTAAGTGGTTGCAGGACTCCTGGTTCTGAGCATTTCCTACACTCTGTTGTCTCCTGTTTCCTTGGGAAGCTCCAGAGATGGAATGCCTGCTTCCCCACCAGATGGTCGCTGGATCTCCTTGTCATGCATATGGTTAAAACTGGAAATAGTGCCCCTCCCACCTCCTAGAGACCAGAGATGCTCTGTGTATCATTAGAGATGTAGGACAGTGGGCTCTTGTATCATAAGCCAAAACGGTGGGCACAACAGTGATGACAGCCAATAGCGTTCCCGTTTCAGCAGCAGGACAGCAGAGGCATTTCATCCACACTCCTCAGCCAAGCATTGGCTGAAGGCAGCTTCAAATAAACAACCATGACTCTTCCCAAGGGGAATCTCCCGCTTGGCTCATCAACTCACTGGAATGAACTCAGTCCACCCAGGATACAGGCGTGGCCACTGGCTGTTTTCACTGAGGAAGACATTTAGAGGCACAAGCCAGAGTCTCATGGGATTTCCCTTTGGTTTACTAAAACAAATACCTCTCAGGATTTTATTTGTTTTGTCAGAAAAAAATCTGTCTTGCCAAACGCCTGCCTCCTGCACAGCATAACTCATGGCTATGCTTTGACATCAATGTAAAGAGAACTTAAGCATTTGTTTTTTTGAAGCAAATAGAGGAATATTATTTATTTTGAGATTTTATATAAAATGGGGCCTAATGGAAGCCCCTCCCTGAATGTAACATATCTTTTGAATTTCCATATGCAATACTTCGCAAGATATGTCCACCTTCCCCCAGCTTGAATCCACCTTTTAGGGAGGGAGGTGGGAGAGAACTGTGTGGCTGTAGTTTGGGAAAGCACCATCAAGGATACTGACACATACCCTTGGGTAAGCACCTCTCTTGGCATAACAGTGTAACCACCCAGATCATATGCCTGGCAGGGGTGCAGGCACCTTACAGGAGGAACAAGGTTATCAGCTGGCTCTTTGTTACTGCAACTTTCATCTTTATCTTAGACATTTGATCAAGGAGACTCCCTCCTGTCCTCTCCCTGTGAGTTCACACCATCCCGTGATTTTCAATATGTAAACAGCATACTTTTTGTTAGCAGTATCAGGAAGGAAGAAGTATATGCTCTGTCTTCCCCCCGTTCATACTCACACTCATGGGGAGCTGCCCCAAGCAAAGAAGCCTGAATCTGAGAGTAAAGAGAAATCTGCTATGCACTCAGCTAGGTCCCGGACATAATTTTCCCTTGAGAAGCCACTATTATCAGCCCCTTCACGATTGTCTGTGGTCACATGTGTTCTGGATTTTCCACAGCTCAGCACCGGGTGTGTAGTAGGCATCTTGCAGTACAGGTCCATGGCAGTTGATGGCAGAACAAGTCTGTTAGCGGGGCTGTAATGGAGACCTGGACTTGAACCTTTCCTTCAGGTTTCCAGGATACCTATGGAGGAGGAAGAGTGTACTAATTAAGGTCCCAGCAAAAACACTGGGATCCATACCCTCATAAATCATCATTGTTAGTACCTGACTTGGTTTAAAGACAAGCACTGTGATTAGAGCTTTTAAAAAATGTTATTGGAGGCCAGGTGCAGTGGCTCATGCCTATAATCCCAGTGCTTTGGGAGGTCAAGGCGGGTGGATCACAAGGTCAGGAGATTGAGACCATTCTGGCTAACACGGTATAACCCCATCTCTATTAAAAATACAAAAAATTAGCCGAGCATAGTGGTGGGCACCTGTAGTCCCAGCTACTCGGGAGGCAGAGGGAGGAGAATGGTGTGAACCCGGGAGGTGGAGATCGCGCCACTGCACTCCAGCCTGGGCGACAGAGCAAGACTCTGTCTCAAAAAAAAAAAAAAAAAAAAAAATTATTGGGATGGAGAGCTTGCACTGTCCCAACTGTGGTGATAAGAATGCATTAAGTCTTAATTCATTGGCTTATTTAGAAAAGCCTATACTAAGTCCTAGCCTGAACGCCACCAATACTTGAAGTGGTGAAACAGATACTCATCTGTCCCCATTGGGCTTCAGTCATCTACATTTAAGAGGACAAGCTGAGGTGATTCACAGAACCCACACTGGCCAGTTCAGGAAGATGAGCCAGATATCCCAACAGCAATGACAGGAAATGACCTGGATCCTCCCCTGACCTTATTCCCACTTCTCTTTATCCCTCCCTCCTTTTGTCCTTGTCTCTGTCCTGCTGCCCTCCCTTCCCATTCTCAGACTCCCATTGGGTGTGGTTCCCCATGTCTTGCCCCCCGATGGCACTGGCCTGACTTCCCTTGGGCAGGAACCCTCTCACCACTACCATAGCAGGGCCAGCCTGGTGCCCACCAGGGGTGACACATATGGTAGACAGGGTCAGCTTTCTCAAATGCTGTATACAGCGTGGCTGGGCAGACTCATGTAGGCTAAGCCACTCCTTTACCTGGCCCTAATATCCTATGATGAAAAAGCCTGCGCCAGGAGAGTGAACCCAAATTTCAGACCACTGGTCTAGGACTTAAGTCCAAGAGTTAATTTCAGGTCCAAGAGTTAGGACCCAAAAGGGACTGACCCTGGCCAAAGCCACTGTATGGCACACCTCTGGGAACCCCCATTCATATGGAATACAATGCTATTAGTGCCTCCTGGGGATGTGCAGCTGCTGCTGAGGCAAGGAATGTGAGAAACAACCATTGGTTGAGGACCATGCACTATGTTTGCACATCACATGTGATTTCTTTTAATCCTGGCCACAACATAAGGACATATATTATTAGACCAATTTTATGGATGAAGAAACTGAGGCTAAAGCATTAACATAACTTGCCTAAAGTCATACAGGTAGTAAGAAGTGGGGCCAGAATTTGAGTATCTCTTTCCTGCTCCAAAGCTGTTGGTCAAGCTTCTTCCTCTCTAAAATGAGATCAGTAGTTCAGTGATCTCCATGGTCCCTTTCAGCTGAGAGGTTCTGAGGCTGCACTGTTCAGTATGGTGGCTAAAAGCCACAAGTGACTATTTTAATTTAAATTAAATAAAACTAAAAATCTAGTTCTTTGGTCACACTGGCCACATTTCAAGTGCTCAGGTGCACCAGTGCCTGGTGGTGACTATGTTAGACGGTGCAGATGTAGAACATTTCCATCATCCATCAAGTTGTATTTGCACGGCACTGGTCTAGGGATTTAGATAAAGAACAAGAGATGAACAAATGGCATAAAAGCAGAAATACAAGGCCAGGTACTGTAATCCTGGCACTTTGGGAGGCTGAGGTGAGAGGATCATTTGAGGCTAGGAATTCGAGACCAGCCTGGGCAATACAGTGAGACCCCATCTCTACAAAAAATAAAAATAGAAATTAGCTGGGTGGGCTGGGCATGGTGGCTCACGCCTGTAATCCCAGCATTTTGGGAGGCTGAGGCGGGTGGATCACCTGAGGTCAGGAGTTCAAGATCAGCCTGACCAACATAGTGAAACCCTGTCTCTACTAAAAATACAAAAAATTAGCTGGGTGTGGTGGTGGGCACCTGTAATCCCAGCTACTAGGGAGGCTGAGGTAGGAGATTTGCTTGAACCCAGGAGGCGGAGGTTGCGGTGAGCCAAGATCACACCATTGCACTGCAGTCTGGGCAACAAGAGCGAAACTCCATCTCAAAAAAAAAAAAGTGGATTTCATGTTTATAATTGATTTTCATTATTCACAGATTCTATATTTGTGAACTCACCTAGTTGCTAAAATTTATTTGAAACCCCAAAATCAATACTCACGGCACTTTTGTAGTTATTTGAGGACATTTGCAGAGGGTAAGGAATTTGAGCTGCCAATGTGCGTG